>NC_135313.1:83716053-83813553 GCF_048772815.1 Callospermophilus lateralis
CTCCATTTTATTTACTCTCCTCCGGTGTCACTTATAATTGTAACTTTTTATTTTTTAATAATGAGGGATTTTTTTTCTCCTTGCATCACACAAAAAAGTGCTGTCGATAATTAGCAGTCTTCTGTTATTAGTAGACTCAGGTGTCACAACTGTGTCTCATCCTCATTACAGTAAAAAATTTCACCTATCAGATTCATTATTGCTAGATAATGCGACTGAGAGCCTTTGCAGGCCCTCCAGAAAAGTAATTCAGCCAAGCAAAATTATCAGCTAATTATATTTAGAATCAAAAGCCCAACAACTATTTGCAGATAAATTGTATGAATTGAAGTGAATAGATCTGAATATTAAGATTCATAGATTTAGCAGATGATTTGTTAATTGGAATAAAAAGGTCATTTACTAGTCATTTTAACAATAGATCAATTGGAACCCTATTTATTATTTAACTGGTAGTGCATAAGAATCGAAATGATGAATAATTGTATTGTTGTCATGAGATGATCTTTTTTTTTCAAAATAACAAAATATAATAAATTTGTGACAATGAATATATAAATTTCATTTATTTCAAAACATAGTCCTGCAAGACAGTCCAAACAGTAAGATTTAGCAGTTTAACAAATCAAAAATATGACTAGAAGAGATAGTGGTTGTTTCTTGATTAATTAGAAATATAATCATGAATAAGATAATCTACAAATAAAAGTTGAAATCTAAAATTTATAAAATTTTTCTTCTTAAATCATTTAGTGCTATTCTTGTCTTACTATACAGTGTTTTAATTAGCAGAGGTTTTTAGGAATTGGCATGGTACATACTCATACAATGACTCAAAATGTAAGTTGGCCTGTGATTTTCTTTCGGGGAACAGAATACTCTAATTCAAATCCATTATTAAAAAGCAGATAACATGTGCACTTTCTGAAATGCCTGGGACTTCACTCTTTTGATTTTACGTAATTATAAGAGAATGTTCATATGTATTTGCTTTTCATTTGGCACAGCATTTGAAACCGAATGTCTTCAGATAAAGTGCATGTTTTCTTTTGGTTCATGAGGGAAATCACGGGTTTATATGCTCAAAACTTTTCATAATGCTTTATACTACAGTACAGTGTAGGGTACAGCTGTGCTTACAGTAAGAATTTATATGTGTGTATGTAGAGGAAAAAAATATTTGGTATCAGTTTGGATTCTGAAACTAATAACTGGTAACTAGAACTTGTACCCTCCCACTGTGTTATCTCATAACTTCTATCAGTTCTCAAGCAAAACTTTTAACAGCATTTTTCCAAAATTTGCAGCTCAAAATAAATACTTTTCCTTTAAACTAATTTCGGTTTAACATAATAAAATAGGGAAAACATCATCCACTTAAAACAGCTTAAATTGCATGTACTTTGTCACTGTAAATAAACAAGGTAAACATTGACATGACTTCAAATTATTCTTTGGCTGAAAAAAATCTGCAGTTCAAAATAAATTCTGCCTTTGGTCAACATTTTGGATGCAATTCAAAGTTTCTCATAAAATAAACATATTTTAAAGAGTGTTTTGAATTTCACTGCATAATTTCTAGCCAACAGAAATGACAGTGGTATCCTTAAAGTTTATTATATGTCAGATCAATAGTTATTACGTGAACCTAACACAGCCATGGGAGAGGTCATACCTTTCTTCTGCTTAACCCTTAACCACTGGGATGGGGAGGAAAACGTCTCATAGGTGTCCATGGGGAGACCTTGTCACAAAGTGAAACTTTCATGTCGGTTTGTTTAATAATAAAAGAATCCTTTCCTAATAAAATGGAAAGTGAGCTGAATTTTTAGTCAAAAAAGCAAAGGGTTCATTAAAGTAATCTTCATGAGAGTTTTTCAACAAAGGGAAGAGTTTTACATTCTGCACAATAACAAATCGTTCCGAAGCATGAGCTTAAAATGAAAATGTCCCATCACAACAGATTGTAAAATTTTTTTTTCTGCTGCTTTTAAAAGTGCCTCGATCATTTCTACGGCTTCAGTGCTAAAGTTAAGTATTTGCTATTTTATTTAAACATTTTTTGAAAAATGAACATTCTGAGGCTTTGCAGCATTATTAAGAAAAGCTGTCCATACTTTACCATGTTGTTACATGTGTTTATCTGCTGATTATAAAATGTGTTAAACAGTATTTTAAAAACAAAAAAAAAAAATGCAGCACTGCGCTTTGATTAATTCAGTGAACAAAACATATGCTGTTGGTTCTGTTCTATGAAATTCATATATGATCAATAAAATCTTTTAAAAGAGCAACTTTGGCTTTTAGAACTGCACTGCCGACCATGTTTTTGTCCCAGCTAACTCTGGGTTCTTACTATTAACTCAGGCAAACAAAACCACTTTCTTAGCTACGATGATAATGTCTTTTTGATGTTTTCTCATGCTCTTTCTAAAATTTCCTTAGGTTGGAAGCTGTTTATTGTGGTTGTTACCCCCTTTGTCCCAAAGATTTGGTTTATCCTGAAATTTTTCCAGGTAACTGCTTTAATGTGCTTTTGTCCTGGTTGTGATTTAATACATGATTCATGCTAAATTAGAAAGTTTGAAAATAAACTTAGGCAGGAGCAATTGTTTATTTGGCAAGTCAACATGTTAGTGTTAAGGAAAATTTTATGTGTTTTAATACATTAGAGTAAGCTTATATTTACCATCTGTTCTTTTAAGATAACAAAAAAAGCAAGTTTTCAAATAGCATTCTTCATTGTTAGCATACACATCCCATAATGATGGATTTTTATAAGCAGGTCAGTGTTGCTGCAATTGCTTACAGATTTTTTTTTAATGATATACACAGAGAAAAAAATCAAGAACTGAAAGTCACACCAAATTATTTAAACAATTGACTAGTTAATAATATGCAACTGTTGTACAGGGTACATACGGCTATAGTACCAGTTCTTTGAAAAAAATTCTCATCACTAAATATATCACATATGCATTGTGCTACATTAGAATAATGTATTTTAATCACCCAAAGGAGATGTCTAAACAGCACAACTACACAGTCTTATTTAGCATTAAACATCCTTGTGAGCTGAGGTAACCTTATAAAATCATGCTTAAATAATGTAAAACACGAGGCGGCACAGAGCAATATGCATTTTTAATTAGTAAAGTGACTAATATCGAGTGTGTGCTTTGAGGTTTTTGTTTCATTAAAAATGTATCTGTTTTTCCTGCAGCTGAATATCTGTATTCTACACCTGAACAGCTTTCAAAAAGGCTCCAGAATTTCTGCAAGAGACCAGATATTATAAGAAAACATCTCTATAAGGTAGTTATTGAGAAGAGATTTACGTGGTATAAATGCCATATTGAAGTACAAAGAAAAATCTTTTAAAAAAAACATTTAATTAACATACTAATGTTTAAAGGAAACATGCTAGGGAGGGATATTAGTTGTTACACTAACAAGGATTAATTAAACTGGATGCCAGTTGTATTAACCTAGGTCTTATGAAATACGTGCACTTAATGCACGGTACATGCTTTTTTTTAAAATTTATTGTTTTCTAAGATGACTGTCCTTTACATTTAGCCCCAAGAGGCTTATAAAAATGAACCTGGATTAATGTAACTCATTAGTTTAAAAGGAAGTAAAGGAAAGATTCTACAATTATACTAATGAGGATAAGCCTTTCTTCCCATTATAATGAAATCCTCAGTCCTCAAAAATTCAGGTGAATGACATCAGTGAAGTTTGGTGTTCATCTTTGAACTACTTTAAAGATGACTTTCAAAAGTTGAATATTTCCCTCGTCCAGTTTAATAATGTGACATGACAATCCTCCGTTTGTTTAGAATTAAGACTGGGTCTCATCTCTGAATGGCAAAGGCAAAAGGAAAAATCAGATATATAAATAGCATCATCATTCAATTCCCTCATTCATTATCATTTTCCCCTTATTCAAATTGGAATTTTACATTGTCGAACCAACAACACAAAAAAAGCCCCTCCTAAAAGTCAGAGTAATTGAAGTAGGATAAATTTCCTTTATGAGTTTCGAAGGTGGCTCTAGGCCATGAGTGATATACCTTTTTATATTCTTTGAACATAGCATCCTCATTTTACATAAATTCAGTATAGTTTACAATCTAGCAGTTTTATAATCTAGCATATTTTAATTTTCCTATGTTAATGTATAACCTTCTACATGTAATGCAGCTCTCTGCCTTTTTCTCTCTCTTCTTTGCACATGGCCTAAAATACATATTTACATAGTGATACATCAAAACATGACTTTGTTTCTCCAGGAAACAGTTAAACTTCGAGAAAAAGGGAGAGAACCAAAAATGCAATTTAACACCCAATTTCAAGCTCATTATCTTTCATTGTCTATTAACTTGGCAATGGTTCAGAAGGTAGCTCATAATAGTTTAAAATGCTGACTGCACACTTCCCGGCTTCAGTATCACTCCTTGAGTCAATACTGTTGTATCGTACACATGTGAAGCTTCACAGAGAGCACAGTCCCCCAAGCTTTCCCCAAACATTTCTTAATTTTTAAAGTTCAGTAGCAGTTTTTTTTTATATACAGTACTAGTCGAATAGTTTCCCATATGACTGTCCAAATATAAAGATTATGAAAATTAAGGAACTAGATATAAGTCTTAGTACAAATGGATTCATTTTCTACACATGACAGACACCTATTTTCATTGAGCTTACCATTAAATTATTGACTTGTTTTCCTTCCAGTGAAGTTTTGATGAGGTATTTAGAGTTGTATTTCTATCATCAAAATTTATCAGTTTTTAATATTGCTTCAGGTTAGTCCTTATTAACTCTGTTATTCCACATGTGCAAATTTTTAACTGTTTCAAAAGTTACTGCAACAAGTTGTCTCTAGTTAGAAAAGAAAGCAGATCTCCAGTTGAAATATTTTAATTCAGTTGCTGCCATAACATTGCTGTAACTATTTGTTTTACAAACAACTTCTGGAAAAATTCTGAAAGAATGTTAACTTCGTAGTATGCTGTTAATATACAAAATCATTCCTTATACAGCTAAAAATGTAACCTATACGTTAAGTGTTGCTTCATTGAGTTATTACATGCTAGTGCTTACGTATATCTTCAGTTTGTACATCATAAAATCCTCCATCTCAAAATTTTATAAATAAGTAATTCATGCCTAAGCATTTGTAAGAATTTATATGTATAATTCATTTTTAATTATTTTACCATGGATTTTTATTATAAATCTGTACTGTCATATATGTCCTCATTCATAGACCTTTGTGATATTGTATCTAACAATTAATCTCAAAAATTAAAGAAATTAATCCTGAATTACAAGTAATCAAGAACTTTAAGACACAACTATGAAGAGAAACTGGCATTTTACAAGATACTCAGTTATAAATCACAAGGAAGGATCACAGATATAGTTTGTTGTAATAGGATTTTGATACAAAACTGGAAAAAAAGATGTTTTCTAAAGATATAATAAATTCTGATAATTTTTCACCTTAAGGTTTTATAAATATACAAGTTTTCAGGTAACATTTGCTTTCTTTAAATACTAAAGAATTATTTCATCCAAGACAGCTTTGTACCTATTTTTCCTATGGAATAGAAGAGGACCTTTTCTGTGTTCTGTGAAGAAAATATGGATTTTTTTTTTTTTAAAGATTTATCCCATTGGGCAGTGCTGTTTTGGTTTTATAAAACATATGCTTCTAAGATCTAAAAGGATAGAATGTCACTGAATTCCTTAATTTGTTCTTTTTTACATTTTTACACCTTACTCTTTTTTTGTTGTTAAAAGTTTACATTTTAAAATCATTTCACTCCTTATCATATAGAGTTCACTTTAGGATAGAATTTTTCATATGGATTCACACTTAGAAATTTAATGACTAGAATAAGGCTACTAACACTTGGCTTTCTTCTCACATGAGACATTATACTTTCAATATGAGTGAGAGTTTTGGGGCTATAACTTGAAGCAAGATTTAAAACAGAATGCTAGTAACTGAAAAGCAGAAACAGAATTTACTTTTTTTCTTAAAGTGACTCTACTACAGAACTCTGTGTTCATGAATTCTTCCCTGAAATTTTAGACCTGAGATATTTAAATTCACCATGCACAAATGTGCACTCACTAACACAAACAGAGACGCATGCACACAATTTTTCTTAGGCTCCTTAGAGAAATCCAATGCATGCCAAAATTAAATGTTTCCTAATAATCTTAAAAATCTAAAACTATTTTCTCAATTTAAAAAAATGTTAAGACCACAACTTAAAAAGTTTGGTCATTGACTATAACTTGCTTGAAATGTTGGGATATATCCTTCTCTAGGTCAAGCGGAGGCATTGACCATGAACTTACATAGAAGAAGCAGGTTTCAATTCACAGAATCATAAGAATAACTTGAATACAGATCTCTAGAAGAAATCATAAAAAGAAAAATCCAAGGATTTACTTCTTAGACTAACAATAGTTCCCCGTTTCCAACCCAAACAAGTCTATAACATGAAATTGTATTTTTTGGCCTCACTTTTACTAAGTGATGTTACTTACTGAAAATCTCCAACAATGTTTGTCTACATGCTTTTAGAGAACCTTTAATCATTTCATTTTAAAATGTTTCATAAAAGCATTTATAGATAGTCCCTTGTTAACAGTATTGAAAACAGAACACAAGTACAAATGGAGCAGTTGTAAGGAGGTGGACACCACCTGGACCAACAGAAGAGATGTCATTCCCGCACTATTTCTCATTTACTTTTATTTACAAATTGAGCAATATCCTGTGCAGGAAAAAAAAAGAGAGAGAGAGAGAGAGAAAAGGAGAAAGAAAGAGATACTACTCTTTCTTCTGCTTTTTGTGAGTGCAGTATTTTAAAGTTTTTTGAGATCATAGCTGCTGAGTTTTAGTTTGTTCTTCAAGTTCCTCAACATTCAAGAGAACTTTAAAACCTGATGTTATTTGTAAGGGAGAAGAATTTTCAGATTTCTGCTTAAAATTCATTCCAAACAATGATTGAGATTACAATTCAGACTTGACACCCAGAAAAGCCATTTGTGGTTGTCTTCATTATGTCAGCTACGTCCATCCACACCACAGCCACGCTACTCTAAGTTCCCCTCAAGACACTGGTCACTTTAGAGGACCCTTTTAACTGAGCTTATATTCTCAATGTAAACAAGGTCACTGGCATGAACACACTTCCAAAGCCCTTACTCTTTCCTTAAAATGTAAACTTAAATGTTTAAGGTATATTGAGAAGATACAAAATCTGCACTGGCAGAATTTAAGAGAAAATTTGTCTCAAGTTCAGTGTTTTCCTCTCTCACCCCTGTCCTGTCCTCCCTTCTTCCTCTCCTTTTTTTTTCTCCCTTCCTCCCTTCCTTTTGCACTTTCTCTCTCAATTTTATTTTGTTTGGGTTTCCTTTGATTTGCCTAAACAAAATAGAAGCAATAACCCTTAGCACAATAGATATGCTTTACCCAATTACCGTCAGTTAGAGGTTTTTGTCATTCTCTGCTCCTCATTTGCAGCCTGACTGTAGGTGATTTTTTGGCCTCTATATGATTTATCTGCAAATCTGAAAGATTTTTTTTTCAATTGTAATAGCATTTTCCCCCTGAGGTACTGCTATAATGAAATAATGAATATAAACACATTTGAAAAATTTGAAACACTTTATAAATTCCCAATAATAGTAAGGACATTTATCTTGTGTCTTTACCACTTAAAAGTAAAATTTGCATTAGCAAAAACATTTCTTTAAGAGTGTTATGTATCCTGTGTTTATAAAAGTTAAAAGTTGGATGATGAACTTTTAATAGCTGTCATCCATTAACATAAACCAGGAAATATGTATGCAGCAGAATGTACCCATTTGCAAAAAAAAAAAAAAAAAAAAAACAGTAGTTTTCTCCCATAGTTGAAAACATAGTGACATTTTAAACCAATCAGAAACTGGGATTTTCTGAAGTGGTGGAACTCAAGGACCATTTACTTGGTGGCTTTTTGAAATATAATTGACGTAAGGGATGCGAATTTGCAATATGAATTTTCAGCCTCCTTTGGTGTTTCAGTGGTTCATGCTTCTTCATTACTTTCTCTTCTCTCCCTCTCCCCTGTTACAGGGTGAAATGGCTCCGTTTTCTTGGGCAGCCCTACATGGTAAATTCAGGTCTCTGCTTACAACAGAACCTAGGGAAGATTTGTGACAGATGGGGCTAAGTCACAAACTTGCAGCCTAAGGCAGAATCTGAAGAACTTTCCAGAGTGTGCCCATATTTACCTGATCAGAGAGAAAAGAAAATCTGCAGAGGAAGCTGAGCCTGGCTGCTTGTCATAGCTGACACAGAGCCATCTGCCACAAACCTGTGGCGGCTTCAGATCTCCAATCCCTGCCACCACCCCAACTCAAATTAAATACAGATTCCTAGAGACGTTATGATGGTTACACATGTCCTCGGCATCACATGTAGGAGACTGTTCAAAAAAAATATGTGGCCTGTTGTATAACCGCACTCATGTATCCCATATGTGGTGCCACATTGAATTTCCGGTTGAATCCGTTTTTATCCTTTGTACTGGATGACATGGTGCCTGAATTCTTTCTTTTCGCCGACACGATGGCAGCCAAACTGCAGCTTCAAACGCTCACACTTGGCTGGGTTTCTACCTAGGTTGCCAGGTTATCATCGGAGCCTTCTTGTGTCCTCAAAGGGCCACAGGGCCTGAAAGGAAGATCAGAATGCTACCGGACTAATTGGGCAGCCGTCTCAGAATTGTTTGTGGGCAAAGGGCTGCTTTAGCACTTTTCTTTTAGCAAATTAATGACTCTCTGGCACAGGAGTTTTTAAGTGAAGGTATTAATAAGGAGTCTGGCAGGTATTCCCATGATTCACAGAGTTACATTTGCATTTAATTAATCTTAAAGAAAGTTGCAAGATAAACAGCTGTAATTCGGACAAACATGGCAAATACAGTCAGTGGATCCACCTCACCCATAAAATGAATACCGAGATACTTAATTTTTTTTTTCCAGGAGTAAAAATAGAGAAATGAAAATACTTCTAACAAAACCAGTAATTTTGATACAAATATTCTCCAAAAATATTTTTAGCCAGCTACAAATGTAATCTTTTCAAGATAAATCACTTATGATTCCAATGGTCAAGCTGCTGTATTTGTTGATGTAAAAATGTTTTGAATGACTAGATTGTAAAATAAATTTTTAATAAAGTGCCCACTGCAATTTTTAATTAGCATATTCATTTACGTATAAGTGTGTGCATCTATCTGTATGTTTCTCTTGCTGAACATTTTCCTAGTGTCAGAGACAACGAATACAATTGTTTCTTTTCCGGATGAACAAGGATCTGTTTTGCAAATGTTTGTAAGATATTATGACATTTCCAAGATTTTCTTTGCATTCTGGAAAGCAGGAGGTAAACATTTGTAGTCATTAAGGTAAAGTCTGTTGATAAACCATCTTCTGTTTACTGACAGGTAAATTGTAATTTTCCTAGCTTTTGAAATG
Source organism: Callospermophilus lateralis (assembly GCF_048772815.1). Taxonomy (NCBI): domain Eukaryota; kingdom Metazoa; phylum Chordata; class Mammalia; order Rodentia; family Sciuridae; genus Callospermophilus; species Callospermophilus lateralis. The sequence continues at coordinate 83,725,606 of NC_135313.1, forward strand.
AATAACTTCTATACACCAAATAGTGAATAGCAGCCAGGGAGAGGTGGCTAGACAAGGGCCAAGCCTGGCTTTCTGGTTTCTAAAAGGTCTGAGAAGTCTTGTAAGCAATGGCACAGAAATCCAATAGGGCCCATTTGACAGGTAGCAAAATCAACAGCAGGAAATAGATCAAGGTTAGGGAGCCACACGCAGCCTTCAGGAGAGAGGCAGACATAAAGATCAAAAAAAGCAGAAGTGAGAGTCCATGAGGCCTGGAAACTTCAAAACAGCAAGAATAAGAAGCAGAAACAACAAACTCTGTCTTTAAACAGAGACTCCTCTTCCCATCCAGTATGTGGTCCTCAGTATATGATGGGCTACCATACCACTGGCTTCTAGTCCTGACTTAAAGGGAAGTCACTGAACAAATTACCTCCTCACTCATGAAACTATTTCAGAAGTCCCTTCCATTCTAAGACTATAGAACCTGAAATGTAGCAGAGGTGCTCCATTTGAAAACAAAACTAGATAAATATAAACAAAATAGGAGTAAGATGTTCATAGACACTTCTCTTGGGCAAAATTATAATAGATTAAACAATCAGAAGGGTGCTACGTCACAGATGACATCTTCTTGAGGTAATATAAATCTCACAGCCAAGAAGTGATGTTTAGTTTTACTATCTTGAAAATAGTATTTTATGGTGGGTAAGATCTTATATGCAGCCTGATGGTGGCTCATGCCTGTAATCCCAGTGACTCGGAAACCAGGACAATCATGAGTTCAAAGCCAGCCTCAGCAACTTAGCACGATTCTGTCTCAAAATAAATAAATAAATAAATAAATAATAATGGTTGTGGATGTAGCTCCATGGTTCAGCACCCTTGGGTTAAATCCCCAGTACAAAAAATGGGGGAGATCTTACATACAGATCAACTATTCAAATATGTTTTCTCACCAACTGATAGGAAAAAAAAAAAAGTATTAAACATCTAAAATATTTAAATATTTTTTCTGATTTTGGCAAATATTATACTGAAATATACTTGTGTATGTTTGTTTCTTTGTTCCCTACATTCATAAAATCAAATCATTTCATTTTCAGCTGTGCCTATCATTTCTTCTAGGATAAAAACTTTACATTAAAATTGTTACTTATAGAAACAAGGTTATCAGATTTGGCATTAGTGCACCTAAGCAATAAAAAGTTTTATGAATGTATCATTCTGAGCATTTAAAAATATGTAAATGTGTTTGTGTGCCCGTGTACCTCTAATAGATATTTACTTGAAGTCAGCGAATAACTGAGAATACAAGTTGACTCATTAGTTACTATTTCTCCTAGTCTCTGGAAAGAGATCACATACTCCCATTATTTCTTGTTTTAAGTATTTTTTTGAAAATTGTCTTTATTTTTTTAACTCTCAATTTAACCCTCACTTTTATTCATTTAAAAGTCTGCCTATTATCAAGACCTATATATGATGTCTAGGATTTTTGCCCTAAATTTACTTACTCCATGTTTCTATAATGTTAACGGCACACATAGTTCTTAACCTATATATTTATTCCATGTTGATCAGGAACAGGTCAAATGAACTTTTTCAAGATGTTCCTGGTTTAATAAGTATCCTTCAAATAAGCTTAAGTTTTAAAGTCCTGTTCTTATTCTCAGTCCTTCAGACATGCCACATAAAGATAGCAGCCAAATCCCTAAGTCAGTGGAAACCCTTAGCCATAGAATGCTGCATGGATTAATTTCAACACCTTAAAATGCATCTGGAAACAAAGACTTAATTTTATGTTGAAGGTGTTAATTATATTTGATATTTTTAAAAGTAAAATCTGTTTTTAAAAAAGCATCTGCTACCCAGAAATATGAGACCAAAAGAAATTTCACTTGTCTCAAGATATTTTCTATGGGTGATAAATCAATTTGTCTTCAAAAGATATTCCATGCTGTCCTTTAATGCTGACATGTTCTGATTCTTATTCTTCAACAGACTGTTTTTAAAAATATTTATTTTACTGTAGAGGGACACAATATCTTATTTATTTATTTTTATGTGGTGCTGAGGATCGAACCCAGGGCCTCACACTTGCAAGGCAGGTGCTCTACCACTAAGCTACAGCCCCAGCCCTTCAATAGACTGTTGACAAGTATTGCCCTAACTGCCTTTCTATTTCACTGGAAAATTAGGGAATATTTATTATCAGATCTTGTACTTAACAATGAAGAGAGTATAGTATAAACCACTGATTCAAACCAGTTACATTTTAAATTTTCAATTGAGATAAAGGACAATTAATGTTTCTGTAATACACCCTCCCTTCAAAGATATTTATTAAAACTTAACTGGGAAAGTTTTATAAGATGCAAGCAGTTCTACCTAGTGCTTAAAGATATGTGCATATGTGATTAAAATATTACCATAGGAATTAATATTCCATTGCGTATACATACCACATTTTCTTTATCTGTTCATCTGTTTAAGGGCACCTAGTTTGATTCCATAGCTTTGCTATTGTGAATTGAGCTGCTATAAACTTGATGTGGCTGCATCAATATAGTATGCTGATTTTAAGTCCTGTGGACACATAATGAGGAGTGGGATAACTGGGTCAAATGGTGGTTCCATTCCAAAAATTTGAAGTAATGGTTACTTCAGAGAACAAATGGGAAGAGCAGGACATATCAGAGGGAGAGCCACATTTATTGTACAATTAAATATTTCATAAGCTAACTCATGGCACATAAAGGCTAATTATTACTCATAACTTCATGGCTTTTTCATATCTTAAATGTTATTTTTAGATATATCTTTTGAATTATAGCTATAAAAACTGGGAAGCATGTAGTTAAATTTGCTACCATGTATCTTCAGCATTTCTTGACTTCCTAACTATTGATGAAGTCAGAAAACCATTTCCCTCAAACAGTGACAGAACCTGCTGTAACTGGGAATTGGGAACCAAGGTCTTCACCTCAAAATTTAATCAAATCACACAATGGAGAAAGTCAGATTTTGACTGTCCATGAGTTCCTATTCTTGAGGCTGCTGCTCTCCATTTCTATTATAAATGCAAGATGGAAAACTATAGCTCTGTAAACCCTTTTGAAAGGTAGTGAAAAGAAGATGAAGGCAGATATCAAATAGACACTGTATTTTTACCTTGAAAAATTCAGAGCTGCATGTCGGAGCTCAGAGCTCTCAGCTCCTGACCACATGGTCTATTCGCAAAAATGTTACCTGTTTCCTTCCTCCTTCAAGACACTAGAACATCTTTGGCATTGCCACTGACCCATGGAAAGGGAGCTTCCCTAGTATCTTCAAGATGCCCTCACTGCATGAGAGGCACATATGGCTTATGGAGTAGGATTCTCATTCATCCTCAGCCTATTTTTCTAAATTGAAATTTATGATCAGTGTCTTCAAGGGACATTGCATTAGCTATCATTAGTTGAGTGCTTAGTCTTTCCCATAGCTCTATGCTCATGACTTTCAATACTAGAAGAAGTCCCCCAATTGTTTTCATAAACTGATATAAGGAACTGATTATTCTTGGCAGATAATCTAATAAATCTAAAATGTTTGTATTACTTTTTCCATCAGTTATTGTGTTTAAGTAGCAGACCTAAGGTAGAGTGCTAGAAGATGTGGTTTCCATTAGGAATATATTCTTGCGTAACTTTTCTCCAGGAATATGAAGTCCTTTGTATTTAAAAATTTTTTAACATTTTCAGTATCATTTCACAATGAGAAAAAGTGAAGCATCATATAGCAGCATATTTAGGAGCCAGGACATTAAAAAAGGTGAAGATTTTTTGTTGTTGTTACAAGTCTTTCCCTACATGGGATACTGTCATTGTCACCCATGTGACTTTCAGGAAGCACCAAGTTCTGTGTATATGACTTAGTTGGATCCCTAGTTCTCTTCTACTTTTATCCCCACCAGGCAAAAATGGGAAAAGGCAGCAGGGGGTTGCGTTGGGCTCCACTTTGTTGGTATTAATAGGGAAATGAGAGACCATGAAGTGTGGCCAATATCTTAAGTGTTTATGTTACTACTGTCGTTCTGTCTTTAGGCAGGTATTTAGTCTCCACATCCACATTGTGGTGTCACAAGCTCCACCACTCCCTGTGTTCTTACACTGTGCTGTATTCATTCATAAATTTAGAAAACATCTCTGGTCCTCCTGGTAAGTATTTGTTTTTGTAACCTCTCCATTTTAGATAGGGAAACTGGGGACCTAAGGAGAAGTTGACCTGCTTTGGCTGCCGTGTTGTTAGAGACAGGTCTAGATTATTTCCAAGGCTTTTTCTCTAGAGCATGGTCCAGTCCCTTGGTTAGGACCAGCCCTTAAAGAAGGAGAATGGGAAAACATTTGTATCCATTTGTATCTATCCCCCCTCTACTTTCTTTTCTCCTACCCTTTGCTATCAGAAGAAACATGGAATAATAAATTGCTAATACATTACCATAAATTTATCTCAAGTCTTACCTGGCTGTATGTGTACTCCAGATGACCACTGAAAGAACAATAAAAAAAAAAAAAAAAAAAAAAACTGATTTCTGGTACTAGAATGTCCACCTCTATGGCACCTGTGATATTTCAGAAAAATTGACTCTTCTCTTTTGCCTTTGAAATTGTACAATGGTGAGCTGGTTCCTCCATGTAGATATGAGGCTACAAAAGGAGTGTCATGTTCTCACCTGATGCAGGAGGCTGGGGAGCAGAGGAAGCAGGTGGCACCAGTGAAGCAGCAGTGGCACCTTTAATTGTTCAGTGCCGGGCCTGCTTCCTCTCATCCCAAATAGATAACCCAGAAATTACATCCTGAGATTTTTTTCCCCAGAAAGAAAAGGAAGGGGAGGGATAATGTACAAAGAAGATACTTCTAATATGGTATTAGAGTGTAATTCATAGGGAAATTTCTGCTGGAGATATGAATTTCTGAAAATAGGGATTTTTTTTTAAAGGAAAACACTGACACATCCTTAATTATAGAGTAATAAATACCAATGGCATATTATCTTCTGATATTTCCTCACACAGATATCAAAGCTTGCAGCTGTTTTTGAAAACTGATAATCAAGTACAATATAAGTATATTACATCGTGCTCTTACAACACACCCTCTAACTAAGCACCATCACTGAGCACTTACCAGGAGAAACAGAGCTGCTCATAGTAGAAACCTAACTGAGCACATTTAGCTTTGAATGGTGACCTAAGAATCATAGTCAAACCAAAATGCCTGTCTTTGCCAGGAAAGGCATTCCAGAGGCAAAGAGCATGCCAAGTAAAAAGCCTTTGCTTCAGGATTATAGAAGCAGCTCTGAAAAGCCAGCATAACTTAATGATCAATCAGGAAAATACAGAGCAGTAACTATACAACTGAAGGAAGCATAAAAATGTACAAAGCATTAATAGTGGAACAGGCAGGTAGAATGGGATTTTACCAGAAAGTACTAAGCTCTTAGAAAGCTACATTTATTGCCTTCAATCCAGGCAGCAGAAAGACAGAAAGAAACATGGTCAAAGAAAAGTATGTGGACAAATGTGGGGGGTAGAAAAGGAAATGAAGGTTAAACAAGGCCAATATGATTCAGAATAAAAGGGAGGGAGGGAAGTCTAAGAAGCCAGCTGCAATTACTAAATGTTACATTAGAAGAGCTGAAATTGAGAGGGGGAGTTCTGGGTATTTTACTAAGTGGATTAATGTCCTCTTCCTTGGGTGTCTGAAGTTACAGATTTTAATTTATTTGGTGAAAGGATTTATTGTGAAATTCTTAATGGGGGTGGTAAATAGAGACAGTCATAAACAAGAGAAAAGGTATCTTCTATCAACTGAAAATCTAATAAACAGGGTTTGAAGCTATGAATGATGGTAAATGGGAAAAAAATAGTTCATGATAACAGAACTTAAAGGAAAATAAGATTCAAAAAAACAGAAAGACTTTTTAAAAATCTCACATAGATGTGTGAAGCCAAGGTTTTGAATGACTTAGGAGCTAGTTTTATTGCCATTCTCCTTTCTCCACCCATTTAAAAAAATAAATCATAACTCTGGCATTCAGAAACATACTCATGAACATCATTTATTAATATAAAATAAATCCTGTGCTGCTCTTTGGTGGGTGGTAAGAACATGAACTAACAACAACTGGCCTGAATCAACAGCAACAGGATGATCCATTCGACCATAAGAAAGCTATAAGAAAAGAAAAACTCCTAATTTGCTCTTTTACCTTATTTATTTTACTGCAGGATAAAGCCAAAAAGTGGAAGGAGTGTGGCTACATCACAGGACTGGATATGAGAAATTTCTGAACATTTTCCTAAATATGTATCAGAAGGAGGAGAAGGGTATAGAAACCTTGTGTGATTTACATCATTTTGTTGATTTGCAAATCTACTTTCTGGGAAGGCAGGAAAGAAAGAAGGTGCTCCACCTTCTGCAGTTGAAGCTTCATCATGGTCTTATTCAAGTATGCTGAGCCTGTCATCTGGCTGGCAACCAGTCCACAGATACATTGATTCAGGCATTTGACTGGACAGTAATGTTGGGATCATTTAAATTAAAAATATGGATCAGAAGGTATTTAAAAATTACTGATATGAAGCTATTAATCTTGAATACAATTATTATTTTAGGGAATGTGGGAAATCACTTAATGTCACCACATGAAAAAGACTTGGGGTAAAAACATTTCCCAAAATGCTGTGGGGAAAATGGCATTGGGGTGAAAAAAATATAATCGAAAAATGCAAAAGCATCATCTATAAAGAGGAAGTTGGGTAAAATGACTAAGTAGTGTGGCCTTGTTGCCATCAACCTGGTGCATCATTGTATCAGCCAAAAGTAAACAGATTGCTAACAGAGACAAACTCCTCTATTTCCAAAGCTGACCCATTAACAAAAGGGAGAAAATACAGAAGGGTGCAAAGTGTGTTGGCTCAGTGTGATTCTCCAAGGTCATCTTCTGTCTAATTTTAGTGTTAGCAATGAGGACACAGAACTAGAAATTTTTAATGGTCAGTGAGTAGGCAACAGAGTCTGCACACTTCTCTACTTTCTATGCAGAATTCAGGACACTGTCAAATCAAACCTGTTTCTTAAATCTCAGGGACAGAGTGGAGATTGTTTTGAGATCATGATTAATTAAAAGGAACAGAATCAAAGCAGACATCTCTCCATTTTCTATCTGAGCCGCAGAGCCATAGAGGGGAACTTGTGCTCTCTGGTGCTTGCAGCTATGTTTCCTGGCTTTCAGTCTGCTTGGCTTTCCCCCCTGTATTTCCAATGCTGAGATACCAGGCCAATAAAATGGAGTATACAAAATTGTAAAACAACGTGTGTGTGTGTGTGTGTGTGTGTGTGTGTGTGTGTATGAGAGAGAGAGAGAGAGAATGTGTGGGTCTTACTTTAGATAATAAGTTGCAATATTTTAAGGACCAAATTTTAAAACTTAAAAATGTATGAGTAATGAAGTTTTAAAGAAGCAAAATGTGCTTAGCAGAGTATTTATAGTCTTTTTTTTTTCTTTTTGTTTCTTTTTTTCTTTTCTTTCTTTTTTTAAGAGGTTCCCCAGACCTTTGAGTGCATCAACAAACTGTCCTCCTACACCAAGGAGCCTGCAGCTGTGATTTGGCCCCCGGGCACCACCTACCCAGAGTCACTACCTAATGCATTTTACATTTGCACACATTATAGAAGTGGGGGGAGAGAAGAAGAGACCCCCCACCCCCAGCGTTCTGCGTTTCCTTTTGTCGCGGCCATCAGCTGACACATGGAAAGTGTGGTGCATGGTTTTGTTTGCCTTTAATCTGTAATTAAGGATCCCTTGTCTGGAGCTTGCTACCTCTTTTCTTCTCTTTCTGCCTCTCCGGTCTTCCGCCCTTGGTCGGATCTGCCCTTACGCGCTGCAGGCTGGGGGCTCTGGATGTCACTCCTCCCGGCCGCGGCCAGTCGGGAGGTGGCGGATGCAGGGGACTAGGGCGCTCAGCCGGCCCGGACTCTAGTTTTAGCAAAAGTGCGCACTCCAGCACCCGAGCCCCAACAGCGCGTGCTAGTGTCAGATCCACTTCGCCCACATAGCCCGGAGCAGAAAGATCCGCCTGGGAGGTCCGCCGGGATCCTGGCCCTAGGAGTCGCCCCACCGCGAGTCCGCGTCCCCTGCTCTTGGCGCCAGAGCAGTGGACGAGCCCAAATTCGGGTCCGCTTTGGCGCCCACCCTCGACGCCTTGCTCAGTCTGGTCCAGAAAAGGGCGGGTGGGGGAAGTTCCACCTCTGATGGCGCAAGACATCAGGAAGGGGACGTTGAGGTCACAAAGTAGTAACTGATCCCTTCTCGGCGGCTCAGGCGCGACAACCGAGCAGAGCGGAAAGCCGGGGTACCAGGGGCTTGTCAAAAGATGCGGGCACAGCGAGCTCCGGGAGCTGGCTGAGCCGGTGGCCGCAACGCTTTTACCCACGCGGACACCCTCACACACCCGCGCTGGCACACGCACACCCCAACACGCGCACACTGGCATGCACACACACTGGCACGCACGCACACTGGCACGCACCCTGACACGCGCGCGCCACTCAGGCTGACACACGCACACACGGCGGGTGGCCCACTGCTGTCCTAGCTCTTTTGTGCAGGCTTGACTATTATTCCCTGAACGGCATCCCCGGGAAAGAAGCGCAACCCTAGCAGCGCAGAACCCACATCTCTATGCCTTTGAGTATTTTCATAAATTCGGTTCCTTGAGTTGACCAGTCTCTTAGTAAATAAATATGATGAAGGTGCACTAAGCAACAAGAGAAATAATTTCGACACCCTCCCCACAAACCCCACACATACTTTTAAAAAAAACTTTTACTTAAGCAAATCCCAGGAGGAAGTGGAGATGGGTACTGAGATTCTATAGAAGAGATTCTGATTATACTTTTTTCAATACTCCTCTCTTTCTGATTCTGGTATATTCAGAGGTGTGATTTAAATCCCACCCTCCGGGCACTTTCTTTTTTGGTGTCAGCCCTGTATTTTGATTACAAACTGTTTCTTCTCCTATCCACTAATTGTTAATTTAGAACTAGTAGAGAAGAGTCATTAAAGGGGATTTGGGCAGGAGACCATTTAGAAGCATCACATTGATTTGCCACTCCTCTGCTCTAAGTTTTCCAAAAACTTGGGAAAATGTTTGATTGTTTGATATTTCAAATTGTTTAAAAGCCTTCTCTGCACTATTATGATTATTTATCAATAAGTATTTATTTGAGCATACATATCACACTGGACGTGTAGGAGTAAAAAAAAATGCCCTTTTTCCCCAATTTCTGTCCCTTTTCCTTCTATTCATCCAGGTTATAGCATAATTTTCTCACCCTTTATTCGAATCCATAGAGATTATATGCCAAAATGATTCAAAACAGTGACCAAATCATGACATCCATCAATCAAGTTTTTCCTACTAACATTAGCTTTATTCCTCCAACTGTAGATTTAGAAACGTGGGTGGGTGAGTTAGTTAAAATAAAAGAAGAGCCCTCTAGGAGTAAAGGGGGACTGGGAGAGGGTGGACCCCATAAGCCTACCCTTGGAAAGCTGAGCAAGAACACATGGGAAGTGTACTTAGAAGAGACTGTCTGTAAACAATGATAATCAGGGCTTTCAAAATCTTAAAATGGATTGAAATATCTGATTCATTATTTATTCATCACAGCACAACTTTGCAAATCTGAGAATAGTGTTTGGAAACCAAGTGCCTTCTATTTTGTACATCAAATAAGCAGATGGGTCTCCCTTCCAAACTGTGACTAAAGGGTTAAAGCTATAATTTTAGAAAAGAATCTCAGGAAATGACATTAAGATCTGATACATTTCCTTTTCTTTCTGGCAATACTATCCCCCAAAGAAAAAATATATATATACTTATTGATATCATGATAATGTTTCCCATTCTGAGTACGAGTGTCAGACTGATTCCCGTTTATGTAAGTGTTTTTAAAACTGCGAGGACACTTTCACTACTATGAAAGCTGATGAGCCAATGAAGGGGAACTTCTTTTAACTCCATAATAGCAGGTTAGGTAGTAAATGAACACTGATGGTCAAATAGCCAATTATGGTATAAATATCCGTTGTTTACAGAGAGGTGTTAAATGAGCCTTTGGAGCACAAAGGATTAGGCCCGTCTAAGCTACAATTTGTTCTTCAACCCATTATGCCTTCCCTTAAAAAGGCCAGTGCCATTGTAGGTAATGTGCACACAGAACGTACTTCTCTATGTTGATTTTAGTTTGCTTTATTTCAATGCACACTGTTGTTTACTTTTTAAAATTTAAATAAATGTCAGCATTGTATAATTTCTATGTTAACAAAGCAGTGAGCAAAATCCCTTGTATGTTTATAAAATATTATTGTTTAATTCACATAGTTTAGAAATTCCAAATGTTGAGAATAGGAAGGAGGCCAAATACCATCTGTTTATAACTATGATGCATCGTAATATGTGTACTTTTAAAAGGAGTTTGGTCAATCATGCCACTATTTTATCTGCTCAGAATATGTTGAAGATTTAAAACGTAATTTACAGGATTACTTTTAGTGGGTTGCATCCAACTGTGAGTTGTAAAGAAATCGGTCTCTTCTGTTTTTCTCAAATTAATCATGTAACAGCCCCAATTAATGGGAGCTGTTAAACGTGTCACTTTTTGCTTAGCTCCAGAATTCTTCTAACTTTGGCTCAGTCCACCTTCTTGGTGCTGATAAAAACTCCAAGGACAAATGAAACAAAACATTCCTAGCTGTGTCTTTCTGCCAGGAGATAGTCACTTAGAATGGGAAGCAGGGTATGGTAGCTAATAATTAGCTAACATCAGCCCTGAGAAATTACCTGTGAAATACCCTTTGGTAGTGGGTTGAAAAACAACATTTGACACTCCCTGTTTTAAAATAGTACATTCTTGTCCTTGAGACTTCTGATTTAACTTACCTTTTATTTCAAAGACATCTAATTGCATACCATGTAACAAAAGGGAGCACACTTAGTTGCAATGGATGAGCAGGTTTTTTTGTTTTTGTTTTGTTTTTAAAGTCACAAACTCAAGTTATTTAGTTAGAAACGCTCCCTCTACAAACAAGAGTATCTCTCTCAGCCAGGTCTTCAATTCCAGGCAGCCATAATTCTGATGTCCAGAGGTGATTTTCAGGTCTCACACCATGGGGTCTGTCTTTTAGAAGGGAAGAACTTGAGATGAACTCAGATGTCCTGAAAAGAAATCAGAAAATGTGAAATACCATTTACTAGCACATGATGATGGCTTGATTGATTTTTAGCAAGGTAGGATTAGTAAAAAACTGCATCTTGAAATGTTTTTATAGATAAACATATGCAGAAATATGAAAACAAACTCCCAATAAACTGGACATGTTCTGGATATTTTACTTCTCAGTAGGGCGTTCAATGAAAAAAAGGGTGCTGCATGAAGTGGTCTCTTTGTACTATTTAGCAATATTTGTTTTCTCAAACATTTTAGTGTCAGAAGCTTCATTTAAAATTATAACAATATGTAACTGAAAACATTAAGAGTATCTCATCCAAGTAAACAAACTGACCTATATATTAGTTTTTTCAATCTAATTTTTACATTTTAAAATCTATTTGCATTCTTTCTGGCCAATTCCCCCCCTCAAACGAATCTTCTGAATCTTCATTTTATGAAAATATGCCTTGACTTGTATTTTTAGAGTAATAAGAAAATGGAAGAAGACAGAGGAGAAGAAAGAAGAAAGAAAGAAAAAGAAATGGAAAAATGAAAGAAGGAAGAAAGAAAAAGAAAAGAAATGTGAGGAATAAACAGAAATTAGAGAAAAGGGGAGGTGAGAATAGGAGAAGACAGAACTGTGGTAAAAGGTTTTTCATAAAAAGTTATCAAAATTGCTTTGAGTGGATAAGTCAATAATTAAGAGCATCATAATTTCCAAGTAAAACCTAGATTGTTTTATTCAGATATTAAATAGCTAAAGGAAACTTGAAGTGAATCTTTTTGGATACCTGTGGACCAGTTTTTCCACTCAAACACAACATTCTTGCATGAAGTCTGTATTCCATATCTGTATCCTACTGTGGGAGACAGGGAACAAGAACTAGAGGCATTCACTGCTTTTAAGGTATTTACAATTTAAAAACAAGCAGTAAATAGATAAAATGAATAAGACCACACATAATGTACTGTTTTATGTTGCTTACTATAAATGTAAAAATGAGGGTGATTTTAGATGGAGGAATTTTTCAGATGCTTTACTTCTGAGTACTTTGGCTACAAGTTAATTTCTAAGCAAGTTAAACAAGACTAAAATGAATAAACCCTTTAGAAATCCCAAGCCTAATGAGTTACAGTAGCTACATAATGAAGATTGAAATTGGCATGTAGGTGTGCATATCTTGATCTCCTTAGAGCCAACTTGGCGCCCTAGTGATGACTTGCCGTGTACATGTAAGTCATTGTGGCAGTCTTATTATCTTAGCAGCCAAGTCACTTTATAAAATACATGTTAATACATAATTATAGGACCCTGAAATAACGCTATGCAACTTAAACCATTATTGAATGGGCAGTTATAAGCATAATGAAATTGGGTAAAATACAAAAAGAAAGGAATTAAAAATCAGAAAAAAAAATGTATGCAAAACATTCAATTCTTCAACTTGAGCTAAAGCATGACAGAAGCTTTTTTTCATCTTGATTTTTGTTGAAGAGTAATAGACCCAAGAAAAAGTCAGTTGAGGACTGTAACTAAACAAACCATAAGACAACAAGAGCAAACTTTTTTTTAATATTTATTTTTTAGGTGTAGATGGACACAACACAGTGCCTTTATTCATTTTTTATTTATTTATTTTTATGTGGTGCTGAGGATTGAACCTGGGTCCCACCCATGCTAGGTGAGCACTCTGCCACTGAGCCACAATCCCAGCCAAAATGTTTTTTTTTTTTTTAAGAGAGAATATAGAAAGTAGTAAACTCATCCACTTCAAAATTTAAGAAGAAAAGATGCAAAATTTAATACACACAATCAATAATAAATATTCTTCAGTTTCACATGATGGCTAATTAAGGGAAAAATCTATGTGGAAAATTCAGAGAGATGACTATAATATGGTAATTAACTCTTTACTCTTTCAGCCTTAAAGGACAGAGAGTCGAGTAAGTTTCTTTTACGTTCAGACCTGCAGCAACCTCAGAGATCAAATCTGCCTCTATAAAAGAAATAAAAGGAATTCTAGTAGCTCTCCAACTCAAGAGCAAGTCATACTGTTGGCCCCATTCTGACCAAGTCTCTGGATTCTTTGCTGTTGATAGAATCCTTGCCTCTCAGAGGTAAGCCACAGGTGGTTTCTTGTATTATTCTGGTGGACACTGTCCTTTCTGAATATACTCTAGCTGTTAGCCATTCTGTTATACATGGGAAGCTCTTTATAAATTTAGATGCATGTTTTCATCTGTGATCTAATTTAGTCTTTATAATATCCTTGTGTTATAGGTAAGCCATAGCTTTCATTGCAGGCTTCAGAAGAAAAACCTCAAACCATATTGCTAGTAAATTGCAAAGCTGGGACTAGCTGTCTAATCAGATGGGGCTCAGTTTCCTCCTGTGCTTTAGACTGGATTCCCTACTTCCTTCTTCATTTGAATTATGATCATAGAAATAAATTACAAACACAGTCTTTGTATTGGGTGGGGAAAAGGAGGAAAAGGAAGAAGAGTAGAAGTGGAAGATATCAAATTAAAAAAAAAAAACCCTTCAGATTTTTCTGTGAAGTAGGGAAGAGTAAGTCTTTAATTTTCTTCCTTTTTGCTTACAGAAATTAATGAGGAGGTGAGTACTTCCTAAAATTTGTACCATATAAAGGAAAATTTAATTTCAAAGCTTTCATAGTGCTCTGTGCTTTAAAGGAGAGCAATCTGAAGTAGATGGCACATTGTCAGAGATTCTTAATATGTTCCCAGGCATGCGTGAGTGGGTCACAAGCTGGATTTGGAGTAGAAGATGAGCTACTCAGCTAAGAAACTAGTAGGAATTTAAGGAGACTGTAAAAACTCCAGTAGGAAAGAAAAGATATGGTCAAAGAATAGTGGGACATAAGCTAGGACTAAGATAATGTGTCTTAACAATTTCCATGTAGTGGGATATATAGTAGGCAATTATATTATTTTAGTAGAAGGGTATGCCACACTTGATTTTTTAGCTTGTGCTCCAATATAACCTCCATCCATACCCTCAAACTTCTTTGAAAGTCTATTACACAAAAATGACTCGATTTAGTTCCACATTTTGTAATGAAGGCATGGGGAAGGTGGGCAAAGGTGACATTGCACGAGGTGTGACTGAAAGACTGGAGTTTGTGGAAGTGGGACATAGGACAGAAGACATTTGGAGAAGTGGAGGCCTTCTGAGAATGAATACTAAGAAACAAGAAAAGCCTTAATGAGGGAGGTCTTAGAAACAGCAGACCACTGAGTGTTGATGTTGTGGACACTTAGTATTTTGGGGTGCTCAACATCTATCTACCCTTCTATTAGAGTATATTTGAGGAAGTAGTTCTTGATTCTGAATATAATCAGATATGAAAATTGAATCTTGCTTTGAATACAAGAACAAAAAGACACTTTGGTAACCCCGTCTATCTGATCTAGAGTTCCTAGATTATTTTCCCCAGAGAGAACTGTTGGGGTCTTCTTCCCATCTCCACGGTTCCTGGAGTTCCTACCATTGCCACATTCAGACTCTCAGCCTCCCAGCCTTCTATTCTTTATCCATGTGATATTTCTCACAGGCAAAGCAAACAGAGTACCTGGGCTCATCTAACTTGCTCAGTAAATAAAAATTATTATTCAGAGGGTGTAGAATGGCTACATCTACAAACCACCCTGGCATGTTAGCTTCTCTTTAACTGGCCCACCATGGTCCTAAGAGGCCTGCAGCAATCTGTTCATCACATCCTCACCATATCCCTTTTCTCAGACACAGAAGAAGGATTTTTTTTTCTTGTGTGTGTGTCTCTTCCTGAAGCCAAGGAAAGAGTTTTCTAGAAGTCCATCAAGAAAATTCTCCACAAAACTTTTTGAATCATATATGCATAAACTGGCAAGAGAAATAGGAATGTGGGAATGGTTTTGATCAATTAGAACCTAATCCTAAGCCATATGGATGAGGGATAAATATATCACAAACAAAACTAAAATAAGCCTCCCCAGGATAAGAGAAAGGAAATCGCTGTTTCGTAGACAACCCCTGCGGCACCTTCTTTCAGTAAGTACATTTAAGTCTTCTTTAGTCAGATTTAGTCTGTTGCTTGCAAACAAAGATTTCTAATTAATATATCCTATTATAAGTACTACTGGGATTACTTAAAATTTTGATAGCTTTTGGTAGATAGATGTAGATAGAAGTTACTTTTACTTCAAAGTTATTTCTTTTTACCTTCTATGTGTCAAAAGTTTATTGACAACGACTTAAAATTTCTAATTATGTTTAAAGACTTACTTTTACATTTACCCATAGATTTCATTTTTGTTCTTTTAGTAATTCATTTGGTTATCACTTTCTTCCTTATTTATTCAAAAAGTGTTATTAGATATCTAATATTGCCTGTGAAAGGCACTGGATTAGTCAGAAAACAACCCAGACGTTAAATAAAAATTGTGTAACCTCAAACTAAGGCCCTTTCCTCCCACTTTATAACATTGTTAGAGGGGAGCAGTGGAACAAAAATTACAAAGACCTGGATGTGGCCAGCCTTCTCTTTTGCTGACAAATTTCCCCACTGCGCCTGTGTGAGTTTCTCCATTCCTTGTGTTCTGAAGTGAGTCTTGCATTAACAGACAAGTTCTTTTGGGGCTTTAGGAATGAGAAGAGGGAGGAAAGAGACAGAGAACAGAAGTTCCAAAGGTTAAACTGGGGGGAGGAGGTTATCTTGATGTGAGAGTGGAATTTGAAGACAGACAGAAAGGAGCAGAAGCAGCTGCTGTGTGTGAGCCACAGAGATGGGGAGGTGGGGGGTGAAGAACAGTCGGGGATTCTGTGCCTTCCACGATATTCAAGAAAATACATGAAGCATTTGAGTCACTTTAATATTATTTTTGGTCACTGCAGTGTGTGTGTGTGTGTGTGTGTGTGTGTGTGTGTGTGTGTGTGTGTTCTTAATTATGATGTTTTTCATGTGGGCTATAACTTTGTAGTATCTAGAGCTCTTTTTGATGCAAGTAACAGAAATCGATTCACTAATCAGCAGTAAAATTAGTCTAGGAAAAGTCCAAGGACATGAGCGTGGGCATTTGAGTCTGAGGTCTCATGCTCAAGCACTATCTGGAATCTTTCCTCTGTTCTCCTCTCCTCTGGATTGCTTTCTTTTTCTAGAAGGCTGTTTTGATGTGGTCAGAAAGATGACTCATGTAATTCATATGATCCCCACAACTTCAGAAGAGAGAAGTGTCCATGTCAGACCCAGGCCAAAGACACTTACTCCCCGGCCTCGCTCACTTTCCTACACTAGTGTCAGGAGCGAGAGGGCAACTGAGGGTGACATTATTTCAGATGACCATTCCAGTGTTACATTGGATGGCTCCTTCAATTCATATTAAAGAAACTTTCCAGTTGTTTACAGAGGAACAAGTAGTGATATAGTTTACATTGTATCTCTTGTTAACAAGTCTCTTCTTAGTTATATAAGTTACTATCACCATATGGAGTTGGATTTTAACTTAAATTTAGATCTCTAATTGTCTTTTCAAATGTATTCCAAAGGATTATACTCCAAGGTAACTTTGAAAGGAAAGTTATTGGATATGCAGAAGACATACCAAAAAAAAAAAAATGAGAATAGAGCTATAAGACACAGTTTCAGCAAGTAAAGCAAATATTCCCCACTGGTGAGATAATTGACTTATGCTTAAATATCATCTAGAAATACTCGAGTCCTTTGCAGATCTCCTAAAAAGACAAGATACCCTCCAGAAGATTAGCCTGGGTTTCCCTTTGTTGTTGAGACATACTCAAAAGAATTGGCTGTTACATCCCAGACAGTCCAATTAAAGACATTAGAAAGAAATTATAGATTTTTCCAAGCTAGAGAGGTTGATATGACCACTTCGTATACTGTGGACTATAATTCAGATATTGAGTATCTGTTAAAAACTACTTGCTGATTTCTATGAAAAGTTGTTTATTTCTAATGAGAGTCACTTATATGAAAGTCTGAGTTTAACCAAATTGGGAGTGCAAATACAAGCCTAGTATTCTTTTTGCATGCCCCCAAATCGCAAAATTGTCCTCATAGTATTAAAGAGGTCAAGGTCATGAGAACTGGTTATATAAATTACTTATGTCTAGAATGATCTGCACAACTATTGGTGATCAAAAGTGATTCAAAATGCTTTTGGCTCTGACTATGAGGATTTTATCATAATATGGAAGAAAATGATATATCTTTGTATATAGATAAACATATTTGGATAACCTATTGTAAGTAAACAAAATGGAAATTTGTGTGTATACTGTTTAGTGTAGTTATAGGAGACTGAATTATTGATCTAAATTTCTCCCTATTATAGAATCATACATTGCACATTTATGTTCCTTTCCATGTGAATTTACAGTACCCCTACTAGAGGAAACAGAGTACTTCCCCAACTATTGATATTGGGTTTAGCCAGAGACTTGCCATGTCAATTGATCAAAGGAATTAGATGGAAATAACAGTATTCCCAATCCAAGACAAAGCTCCAATGGACATCACATGTTCTGTCTTCTTGAACTTCTGTCATCTACCATGAGAATACCAGAGCCTGGGTTGCCACAATTCCATGAAGAATTTGGAGATACATTAACAGACCTGAACCTGACTTGTATCCTAGAGCCCAGAAATGGAACCTGCAGTTGAATCTTGGTACAGATTAGTTGTAGCAAAGCATAGACCCTCCAAAGGGGGAACAAATGCTACTTGTTTTAAATTATCAAATTTTGGAGTATCTTTAATAAAACATTATTATATCAGTAGCTGATTAATAGAGTAGTATTTTTTCCTTTCTCCACAGATGTTCTGAAGTTGAAGGTGCATCTAGCAACTCATAACATTGTAGGATTGAGGAATTTCAGTAATTACATAGTTTATCATTTAATTAGAATTAGGGGAAGTGGTACAAAAGGATGTAGAAAACACCAAACACTGAGTCCTAACCTAATCTAAGAGTCAGGAAATGTTTCTTGGAGGAAATGACATTGAAGCTGATATCTAGCCTTTGGCAAGCACACTTGGGGGTGGGACAGGGAGCATTCCACAAGGGAACAATGCTTGCAAGGCTGCTGAAGCAAGAGGGAGCTCACTGCGTACAGAGAAGTATCTGGAAAGCAGAAAGGAAGCATGCATGTGCCAGAAGAAGAGAGGTTTCCTTTATCACAGTGTGACGAGCTGAACTGTCTCTCTCCCAAGATTCGCATGTTGAAGCCATGACCCCCGGTACCTTGGAATGTGACTATTTGGAGAGGGGACCTTTAAAGAGATAAAATAAGGCCATAGGGGTGGGCCCTAATCCAGCACAACTTATGTTTTTATAAGAGGAAATCAGAATACAGACACAAATGGAGAAGACACAGGAGAGAGACAGACATCCCAAAGACAAGACACCCCTGAGGAGAGAACAGCTCTGACACCACCTTGATCTCAGACTTTCAGCCTCCATAAGGGAGAGAAAGCAAATGTCTGTTGTCTAAGGCAACCACTCTGCTGCATTTTGTTATGGCAGCCCTAGCAAACCAACACACAGAGTATGTCCTGTTCCAAGAACAGTGCTCATCTATAGTGGGTGTTCAGTATATTGTTGGATTAGTGACTGATGGGAAAATGAGTTATATGAAATGGACCATATAAAAGATTTTCAAACATTTTTATTTTATCTATGAGCAATGGAAAGTCATGAGGGTTTCAAGTAACAAAGTGAATTCATCAGATTTAGATTTTAGAAAGATTCTTTGGGCCACAGTGCAAACAATTGGAGAGGAGAGAATTAAGAGGATGACACTGTAGTTCAAGGGAAGACAATGGTACCTTAGTTTAAGGTAGGGGCAGTGGAGATTGAAACAAATAGATCGGTTCGAGATATATTCAGGAACGGGCAGGGCTTGGTTGTTGGTTGAATAAGTAAGGTGAAGAAACACTTAGGATGACTTTCTGGTCTGGGAATGTAGACTGGATTTGAGAAGAAGCTCAACCAACACAATTTGAGGGAAGGTAATTTTGGAATTCCTATAGGATTTCCAAGAAGAAACTTCCGGTTGAGGATTATTATGGTATAGATACTTGAAAGTTCTCCCACTACATATACTAAAAATGCTACAATCAATAAAATAAATATTCTCAATAGTTGAATTTTGAAGAAAGTAAGAGAAATCACCATGTTTGTCAAAAGGAAGAGGGAACTGGAGGCTGAGTGGTAATCACCTAAGGGCTGGGGGTAGGCAGGGGGTGGTTAAGGCTTCAAGAACCTAGAGGCTTGCATTTTCATGCTCAAAGAGACCCAGAAGACAAGTTCTTGGGTATTCTTGGGGGAGGAGGAGAAATGAGATAGAATCTCTTATATAAATCCAGAATCATTTAAGGTATACACCCTCAGTAGCTTCTTGGCAGCCTAGAAATAATATGCATACCAGCCCAAAAAGAAAAAGGAAGTGTGTCTGTCTAGGCCCAGGTGCAGGCTAGAAAACAGAATTCATAATCACAGCCATGTTCTTTATGTGAGCTCAGTGTTCAAAATGCATGGCCCTAAAAGTTCCATGTTCAGATGTCAACATATTCTCAGCAACAGCCAACTGAGAACAAATCTGGTATGATAAAAGCAGACCACACAAGATGTCTCCAGATGAAGCCGATTAAAGGTGGGCTCACCATTCAAAATCACAAAACACCCAAGAAAACCATCCACCTAGATAGATTTAGTAAAGAGCAAAACAGCAGAATTGTACCCCTAGGAACTTCAGATAATAGAACTATCAGAGAGAGAGAGAGAGAGAGAGAGAGAGAGAGAGAGAGGCGGGCAGGGGCAGGGGTGAGATGCATAGGTTCAAAAGATTAAATTTTTTAAAAAGAGGAATATTTTTAAAGAGAGAGAGAGAATCTTTTTTTTTTTTTTTTTTTTGTAGATGGACACAACAATGCCTTTATTTCTATGTGGTGCTGAGAATCGAACCTGGGTCCTGCACATGCTAGGTGAGTGCTCTACCGCTGAGCCACAATCCCAGCCCCCCCGCAAAAAGAGAATTTTTTAAAAAACAATAAAAACAAGATGCAAAGAGATGTGAAAAGAATTAATTACAATGAGAAATATAGAATAGAGCTCAGGAAGTTAATATAATCAATCATTTTAAGGGCATATAAATATGGCTTAGAGGAATTTATAAATTTGAAAACAGATCTGAGGTTAAAAAGATATACATGTGTACATATATATAGTGTGTGTGTGACAAATACACACACAATATGTATATATAATAAGTATATATAATTTATTTCTGAATATATACACAAAAATATATATGCAAAACAAACTAACTTAAATAGCTTATGAGAATAAGAATTTCACAAGGATTTAGTAGAGGGAATGGAGAATAATTACCTATTAAAACAGATGAACTACAAAAGAATGATAATGAAATCGACAACAGACTTCTTAATAGCAACCTAGTGGACAAAACAAAGTAAAATTAATATCTGCAAGTTGCCAAGAGAAAATAGCTGCCAATCAACAATTTTATATGCATATATACTTCATACCCTATATTTATGTCATTCAAGCATCAGATCAAATACAAATCTTTCTTTCCAGATGAAGAATGAGAAGCTATGACTCACAGAACTTTGCAGAAATCTTAAATCATTAAGTGTTCTTCAATAGAAAGAAATTGAATCCAGGCAAGAATGATGTATAAGAAGCATTAGTGACATAATAGTAAATATGTAGAGAAACCTAGCCAACCATTTCAGAATAAAAAGATGGAACATTTCTTGACTTTATAGTAGTTATTTCAGTGGAGAAGAGGGCAAAATTGTATAATTTAGCCATCTAAGTAATGTTTTATTTCATAAGTTGGATAGTGGACCAAGTCTATAACTCCACAACTCTTCATTTTTGTGTGTATCTTAAAGTGTTATGAGAATTTTAGAAATAAATGAATTGCATATTTTTTAAAGCCCAGAAAGTCTAAAAATAATAGCATAGAAAACAGATGGGTATGATCACATCTTGTCCTGACATCTTGCATTCTTTAGAAGAAGAATAACATACCATAGACTTTAAGCTTTATGAAGACAAGATAGAAGAACAAAAATAAAATATAATGTTTGCTAGGGAGAATTAAATTTTTTAAAAAATTGATTGGCCCCTCCCCCAAAGAAAGAAAAAAACCCACAAGGATGGTAAATAAAAACACAAAATACAAAGTAAGTCCAAATATACAAGACATTATAATAATCCAAGCAACATAAAGTTGCCACTAAAACTGGTGCTGAAAGCCAAATTTATATATCTGAGTAAATTATGTTTACTGGAAATTCATGTAAACCGTAAGGTATGAAAAGCTTGGAAGTAATTTTTTCTTTTCTTTTTTTTCTTTTTGCAGGGCGGGGGGTACCAAAGATTGAACTCAGGGGAATTCAACCACTGAGCCACGTCCCCAGCCCTATTTTGTATTTTGTTTAAAGACAGGATCTCACTGAGTTGCTTAGCACTTCGATTTTGCTGAGGCTGGCTTTGAACTCCTGATCCTCCTGCCTCAGCCTCCCCAGCTGCTGGGATTATAAATACAAATGCACCACCATGCATGGCTTGGAAGCAAATCTCTAGGACAAGAAACACCTTACTAGGGGAAAAAAGAAAAACTATATATAAAGAACTCAAAAAACTTAACACCAAAAAAAACAAATAACCCAATCAATAAATGGGCTACCGAACTGAACAGACACTTCACAGAGGAAGAAATAAAATCCATCAACAAATATAGGAAAAAGATGTTCAACATCTCTAGCAATTAGAGAAATGCAAATCAAAACTACTCTAGGATTTCATCTCACTCCAGTCAGAATGGCAGCTATCTAGAAACAACAATAAATGTTGGCTAGAATGTGGTGAAAAAGGTGCACTCATACATTGCTGGTGGGACTGCAAATTGATGCAACCATTATGAAAAGCAGTATGGAGATTCCTCAGAAAACTTGGAATGGGATCAACCTTTGACCTAGCTATCCCACTCCTCGGTTTATATCCAAAGGACTTAAAATCAACATACTATAGTGATGCAGTCACATCAATGTTTATAGAGCTCAAAATAGCTAAAATATGGAACCAACCTAGATGGCCTTCAACAGATGAATGGATAAAGAAAATGTGGCATATACACACAGTGGAGTATAATTCAACCTTAAAGAAGAATGAAATTATGGCATCTGCTAGTAAATGGATGGAACTGGAGAATATCATGTTAAGTGAAATAAGCCAATCCCCAAAAAACTAAAGGCTGAATGTTTTCTCTGATATTCGGATGCTAATTCACAATAAGGTGGAGGGCAGTTAGGGAACAATAGAGTTACTTTGGACTAGGCAGAGGGGAATGAAGGGAGGATATGAGGTAGGGAAGTAGGAAGGACAGTAGAATGAATTGGACTTTAGTACCTTATGTGCATATATGACTACATGACTAGTGTGATTCTACAACATGTACAACCAGAAGAATGAGGTGTTATACTCCATTTATGTATGATGTATCAAAATGCATTATATTGTTTTGTATAACTAATTAGAACAAATGAAAAAAATGAATTTAAAAAGCTGGAGCTAGTAACAGAAAATAATAAATTTTAAGGTTATATGCACTACATCAGCAATGTTACGAATAATGGTGGTAGGACTAAGGTTGTATCTCAATGGTAGAGCACTTGGCTTGCATCGTGTGAGGCACTGGGTTCAATCCTCAGCACCACATAAGGATAAATAAATAAAATGAAGGTATTGTGTCCATGTACAATTTTTAAAAAAAGAAAGAAAGAATAATGGTGGCTACTACATAATGGAAAAAGGTATACATCAGCAATTCCCACCTTGTGAGCAACAAATAGCACACATGCAAAAAATATGAGGCAGAAGTTAACCAAACTACAACATCAACACTGATCTCTAAGAAATGCTTCTGTAATTTTCTTCTGTAATTCTTCTGATGTTTGCTAGTTCAGTCACTCTCACTTTAGCAACCAATTTCTTCTCCTCAATGCGTATCCCCAGATGGATGCTCTCCTTTCCCTGTTTAGACTCTGAGTCCCCACACCAGGTCAACCTGGAATGTGTGAGTATCTTCTTACTCTGTTCAGGCTGATTCTTTACACTAGGCTGGTCAATCAAATAGATAAAATCTTAGTAAGGATATGGAAGATTGGAACACCACAAATTGGAAGCTTGATATGTATTGAATCTTAAAATCAACACTTAGGGAATATGGAATGTTTTCGGCATACTTGGAGAATTCTCCAAATTGATGACTGCCATAGTTCATTTTAGGTGTCAAGTTAACTAGGTTGCAGGATACCCAGGAAAAGCATTATTTCTGGCTATGTCTGTTGAGGGTATTTCTGGAAGAGATTGGCATTTGAATGAGTGGGCTGAGTAAGGAAAATTTGTCCTCACGTAGGTGGGCAGGCACCATTAGATCAGCTGAGGATCTAAACAACAACAACAAAATGCACAGCAAAAGCAAATTCTTTCAATCCAGGACACTCTTCTCCTCTTGCTCTTTGGACATCAGAACTCTAGGTTCTCCACGCTTCAGATTCCAATACTTGTACCAGCAGCAAGGGGATTTCAGTGCTTCATCAGCCTCTGTGCTTCTAAAGCTCACTACTGATGTATACTGAGCTACACCACTGAGTTCCATGGTTCTCCAGCCTTTAGACAGCATGTCATGAAACTTTTTAGTCTCCATAATCATGTAAGCCTGCCTATCTATCTATCTATCTATCTATCTATCTATCTCCTATTGATTCTGTTTGTATGGAGAATCCTGATGAATGCAATCACTAATTAGGATTCAGTGAAAACCTCAACAAATGTCTGAGTTAAACTCAATAGGATTAATTTAGAAATTAGAAAATAGAATTGAACACAGTACCATTAAATTAGAAACCAAAGACAAAAATCCCCAATACATTTGAAAATGCAAAATACACATAAATACATTCATGACTTGAAGAATTGTGAATGGTGAAAACATCACCTGACAAAACTTGAGTGATATCTCTTCTTCCTGAAAAATTTAATCCTGGAGCCATTAGGTGGGACCAAGCAAGATGTGAGAAGCAGAAATGGGTCAAAAGAGGGTATCAGGTCCCAAAGAGAAAGAGGAGAACATCGCTGAAGAACATCTGGCAGCCTAGTGTAAAGAATCAGCCTGATCAGAGTAAGAAGATCCTCACACATTCCAGGTGGACCTGGTGTGGGGACTCAAAGTCCAAACAGGGAAAGGAGGGAATCCATCTGGGGAAAAGCATTGAGGAGAATGCTTGGTTGCTAAAGTGAGAGTGATTAAACTAGCAAACATTAGAAGAATTATAGAAGCAAAGTTTCTCATTATTAGAGAAAGGAGCTATAAATATGGGAAGAAAAGAAAAAACAGAATGAACAGTGGAATTAGAGATGTCAACACGGACTTGAGGTTTTCAAAAATAAATAGATAGATAGATACATAGATAGATAGAGGCATAGAAATAAATCTAGAAGTCAATATGTGCTATATACATACATATACCTATCTTTGTTAAGACTGGAAGTAGCAACGCTTCATATGACGTCTAACACCCATAGTTTGGCTTCTAAATACTATTTTTCACTAAAAGGAAACAAGACTTAGAGAAATGGCTTTTGGCGGGACTAGAGGAAGAAAAGTATAAGAAAAGCTTGGAACTTATTGTGACAGAAACCAAGGAAGTGAAAAATAATGAAGATATGTCAAAAACAGAATTAAGTTTAAAAGGGCTCCCACTGTCCAAACTGGCCAAAGTTAACTCTGATAATACATTGGTAGTAACTCATATTAACTTATGATATTAAACAAAATATGAGGCTATAAGGCATAAATAAAAGAAAAAATGAAGGTTTGATGAGAAACAGGATACTTACATAGTACTATGGCTTGAATATACATGTACCTCCAAAAATCAAATGTTAGAAAATAATACCTAATGTGGTAGGATTGAAAGGTGAAACTTTTTGGAAAATGATAAAGTCATGAGAGCTCTAACCATAAGAATGGATTAGGGTCTAGTGGGAACAGCTCTTTGTTTCTAAGATGATACCTTGTGGCTCTGTACTCACAGGGTAGAAAGCTAAAGGGCAAATGTGTCAAAAAAAGCACTAGGGTGCTCACTTCGACCTCTTTTTAACCCTTTTTGCCCTTCAGCCTTCTGCCATGTGTGAGAGCACAGCCACCAGGTATAGTCTTGGAAGCAAAGAGCAACCCTCACTAGACTCTAAATCTGCTGGTGCTTTAGACTATACAGACACTAGAACTGTAACAAATAAATTTTTCTTGTTTATTAGATATCCAGTATCAGAGATTTTTTAACAACAGTACAAATGGTTTAGGAAAGGTAATTTTAAATGACTTTGCCACAAAAGGGAAGAAGAGATTGTTTTATGGTGGGGGATCCTAGAAGGCATTACTTTCATCAGGTGAAAAGCCATGCATGACCTGGGAGGAGGCGTTAGGAAGAACACAGCATAATTACTACAGTGTTATAACCTGAGTCTAATCGTAAGGAAAATCAGGCAACCTTAAACTGAGGAAAAGTCTATGAAATAACTAGACTCATTCTCAAAGGCATCAAAATTATAAAAGTTGAGGGCAAAGTGAAGAATATTCCAGACTGAAGGAGACTAAAGAGGCATAACAACTAAATGCAGTGTTTAATTTCAAACTGGATTCTTTTGTTATAAAAAATACTATTGCATTAAGTGGTGAGACTTGAATGTGGTCTGTGGACTGAAGGAAAAGAGTATATTCAAATTCCTTTCCTGATTTCATTGATTGTGTTGCTGCTGGGGAGGAGTTTATTCTTACATGCAGAAAATAACATTATTTGTAAGTATCTGGAACTAATGAATTGGGTCAACAATTTGCAAGTATTGAGGAAAAATGAATTATTCATATGGTGCTTTAGTTAGCTTTTTTTTGTGTGGCTGTGACCAAAAGACCTGAGAAGAACAACTTAGAAGAAGAAAAGTTTATTTAGGCTCATGGTTTCAGAGATTCAGTCTGTGGTCGGCTGACTCCATTGGTTTGGGACAAGTTGGACAGAACATCATGACAGAAGGACAAAACAGAGGAAAGCAGCTCACATGGAAACCAAGAAGCAAAGTGAGAGCTTCACTCACCAGGGACAAAATTTAAACCCCAAAGACACATCCCAGTAATCTACTTCCTCTAGCCACACCCTACCTGCCTACAGTTACCACCCACATAATCCATATCAGTGAGTTAATTTACTGATTATATTATAGCTGCCATTATCTGATCATTTCCTCTCTGAAAATTCTTGTGTTGTCTCACTCATGAACTTTTTGGGGACACCTTATATCTAAACCATAACATATGGTTTTGTAACATTTGTAACATTTGTAAAACAGCGTTTTGTAACATTTTGATCATTGTAAAAAATTAGAGAGAACAACCAATAGCAAAATAAAAGATGCCTGATGTAGCTTAAGTAGCACATAGAAGAGAATGCACAGCCTGTACTTACTATAATGAACAAGAATACGATGAAAATTAGTGAGTTAATAATAAGTCAATAAGCTAGGGAAGAGACACACTAACCAGACTTTAAGGGGAAAAAAATGGGATAAAAGGGAATTAAAAGGACAGGCAACCAAATTAATGAAGTTGAAGACAAGCAAGAGAACTAACAGTGACCTTTACTCTTAGGACAGTAGCTAGGCCTTCCCTCTTACTTGCTGCAGGAGCAACGGAAGCTGCTGCAGAAACACAGAGTGAAAATGAGTCAGCTTACCTTTTTGAATTTCCAAACATTGGCCATTTGTATATCAAAGAGGAAGGCCCCAAAGATCTCCAAACATGGCATTAATATCAAAAACAAGGGACTTGGAAGGCTAGATGAAAAGGTACTATTCTCCACACCAAATTAAATAAAGATCCTATTGACTAACAAAGGGAAGAACAGAAAAAAATGATTAGAGGAAAGGTGCAGAACTCTGGTGTTGATAGTGTCTCTGTAAATGGACTTTACGCCCTGACCCTCTCATACCAGCTTCTAGAAATGCCCACAGGACAGGAGAACATTGAAACAAAGATCTTAGTAGTCTTGCATCTGGGTGTAACCTGGGTTAGCTTTTCCTTGCTGTGACCAAAATACCTGGGGGCTGAGGAATAGAGGGAGAAAGAGAGGGAGAGAGTGAGAAAAAGAAAGAAAGAAAGAGAGAAAGAGAGAAGGAGGAAGGGAAAAAGAGAGAGAGAGAAAGAGAGAGAGGTAGAGACCATAAGGAAATTGAACCCCATAAGGAAGCTGGCCCACAACCCCAGCCATTCCCCACCTTGCCTACAGTTACCACCCAGTCAGTCCATTCAGACTAGGATGGAATGATTAGGTTATAGAGTTCACAATCCAGTCATTTCAGCTCTGAACATGCTTGCATTAACACAGGAATTTTTCAGAACTACTCACTTCTAAACCATAACTGAACCCAGGGAGGACTCTAGGCTCACACACTCCCTTGTGCCACTATAACCCAGCAGCAGTACAAAGGTGATGGCCATGTGGGGTGTTCAGGTAGTCAGTTCGGGAGAGCCTTTGTGATCCTGACATCCCCATGAATCTCTCAGTAAGCCACATTCTTTCTATGAACCCGCCCCCCCCCAAAAAAAAAATCCTCAGTGATGTTTAACCTAAGAGTTCTCACATGGGGCATAGTAAGGTCAAGGTTAATACTAGGTTTAGAGTAAAAAATAAGAACCAGGTGGGATGGTGACATCTGAGAGACTTGCATGAATTGACACTGGGATACCAGAATGGCAGCATCCCTCTCGATGAATGTCAGCATTAATAGATGATGGCTCCCATTCCGGCCCTTGTTCCTTGTAAGCTACCCTGAGCACAGATTCAAAAGTATCCCAATGGCTCTTTTATAAGTTAATGGATGGTTGGAAGCATGGATGGGTGAGTGAATAATAAAAGAAGAAAACCAATTTAAAAACCACTCTGTTATAGGACTTCACTTGAGGAAGCCACCTAGAGATAGTCACACTCTCCTCATACACTAATGCCCATCCTCACTCTGCGTCCATGATCTGCAGCTGCTAACAGTGGGAGAAGAATAGGTTCTTATATCATTTCCATCAGCAGTCGAAATAGTCCCGAGGTTACCAGATAAGCAAGTGGCTTTGCAAAACAGAACATTGGATAGAAGTATCATTGGGAGTTTCATGAAACTGAAAAATATTTCAAAAAAGAATGACTTCCAATTTTGCTTATTTACTGAAGAGAAATAAAGTACATTTGAATTGTTCTCTATCCTGTTCAAAATCTACACTTTTAATCTTGGCCTTTCTAGGTTTTCATTTGTATACTTAGAGAGATCTTAGTGGCAGCAATTTGTAATTCTAAAGCAGTCTACAAAAGTACACTCATACAGCATAACCCATCCACAAATTTATGCAGATTTTTTCCTCTGTCTTAGATTCTGCAGTTCTTAAAGGAAAACGTGGATGCAGTGATATGTCACAACTGCTATTGGAGAAGTCCAAGGGAAAAGAGTACAACATGATGATCAACCTTGGCAGTCCCCACATACAGTGTGATTATATTGTAATACTGTTTGATGCAATCGTATGTTTGATCAGTTTCAAGAGATGAATATCACCTCACTTCAAACAATATGATACAGTCTCATTGTATGGAATTATGGCTGCTGTCAATCAGCATATGGCATAACCCTTAAAGTGCCATCTTTGGGGAATGTCATAAAAATGATTGCAACACTTGCATTAATTAGTAAGTTTTTGCACTAAAATGAAGCAAAACCTGTTAAGACAATTTGCCTGCTATATCTCTGTTCATTTTGTTATCATAGAAACACATAGATAACCCATACATGCATATGCTCAGCTGATTAGCTCAACTGGTTAAACAGCCATGCTCATAAAGATGTCATGCATATGAGACCCTTAATATAGATCAATGAGCTATATTTTACTTCATGATACCCCAACATATACCCACCTTGAATCAACTATTTTATCAAAGTGAGAGGTAGATGGAAAGTAATAGAAAACACTGAATGTTCAGGGTCTATCTATGGCTATATCTAAACTCAAAATTTAGCTTAGCATATGACAAATAAATGGGATGTGGATGTTTAGATGTGATAAATACAGACAGGAGTCTTTGGAATGTCATTAATTTCACTTTGTCGAGGTTAATAAACAAAATGTTTTGAGGGAATAAGAATCCTGGTCTTTTTAAATTTTTAACATTAGCTGTGGAATATTTCCCCTCTTGTTTGAAGTTGTACTTTTGTTATTATTATTGCCTTTATCTTAGGTTTGACCATCACATGTAGTAATACCTATTTTTTCCATGCATGCATTATTTGAGAGATTGCTGCCTTGACATGAGACATACCAATTTGACATAATACTTCATATGCACTTTATTCCCAAAGTGGCTAGTCCACCTTGTGTATTCCTGAATTATTGCAAGTCTTTTCTCAAAGAAGTCCTCTCCCACCATGTCTCCTAGCACTCTCCCACTCACTTTTCTGGTTTCCTTTGCTCTTTTTTTGTCAACTGAACAATCAGTGATTGCTGTGGTAGGCAGACTTTTAAGATGTTCAATATTCCCTGCCTCTTGGTGTTCATGACCTCTCGTGCCTCCCTTCTAATGAATAGAATATGGCCAAAGTTATTGAATGCCGCGTCCATGGGTAGGTTATAAAAGACAACAACTTCTGTCTTGCTTTCCATCTCTCCCTTTCTCTCTTGCTGGCTTTGATGAATGCCCTTCCCATGTTAGAGAACCCCACATGGCAAGGAACTAGGTGAAACCCCTGGCCAGCAGCCAGCAAGGAAACAAGAGTCTCTTTCTAATGTTCACTCAATCCTACCAAATATGAAGGAGTAAGCTTGGAAGGGGATGCTGTCTCAGTTGAACCTCCGTTTATTTATTTAGGCTTTTGGTGGTGCTGGGGGTGGAATCCAGTGTAGGATACATGCTAAGCAAGTGGTGATGTGCCACCGAGCTACTCCCCTGGCCTCAGCAGAATCTGATGTGACTGAGCTACCAGCTGACACACACCCTGCCAAGCTGTGCCCAGTTCCAAAACCACAGACACGGTGGGTGACAGACACGTTCTGTTTTAGGCCACTAAACATTGGGTTCATTTGTTACACAGCAATAGAAAACTACCACCATTACTAACTCAGCAAACACACTTGGTAGCTCCCTACAGTTCCTGTGTGCTGACTATCAAGACAGTGAAATGGAAACAGACATCTGTATGCCCTTTTTTCAAATTTGTCAAAATATGGAAGGTTTCAGAACATGGGCAGGTATTGTGAAGGGCTGATCAGGAAGGAAACATGTGAAATCTCTATGAGCTTCCTACAAAGGTCCTACTACCTTGCATGGGCAAGAGATGTTGACCAGTTTTTACTATTTTGGTTAAAATTGTGAAGCTCTGAAGCATAATGTTTCCTTTTTTTTTTTTTTAAATTTATAATGCAAATTTTGGCACTCTGCCATACTGGGACTCTGGAAATACAAGATGGTCTTAACTCATGTTGCCTATGCTGCATTCTTAATTACATCTGTGTAGTTTTGAAGATTCCCCCATCACCATATCATGTTGGCAGGTTGTTGAACTTTAGGCTTTGTGGTAGAGTTGTTAACAGTGTAACTAGAGCTTAAAAACAGCAACAAAAAAAATTTAGAGGTAGTTTATCTTGTCACTGGTACCTGGGATGATTTGAAGAATGGGTATTAAAACAGGGTCATGTAATTTGTGAATTGTTTTGATATTTACTTAATTATTTATATTAATAGAAGGAAACTGTGATGAAAAACATTTATAGAATTCAAAAAGCATTTTTAATTTTGAGATTTAATATATAGATTCAATCTCTCATGAGTATATTTAACCTAATATTATGATGTTGTTTCTTTGAGCCATATCTAGTGCTGGTATAGACACAATCTAGTGGGTAGGAAATGGGAGTCAACTGGTACTGAACATGTTCATGGGTTGGCCAGGCATGATCTATCAAGAATTGATTTACTTAAAAGGTCCTCAAGTTATGTAGGATTTTAAAAAAAATAATGAAAAAGAGACATATTTCCTTGTTCCATTAATGACAATTTTTAAAATGAATTATATCCAGTTTAGGTTATAGGAAAAATGGCTTATGCACAGTTGGTAGGAGTGTAAATTGGCACAACCTGTTTGGAGAGCAACTTAACAAAATTCTTCAACATTTTAAGTCCGTTTTATGACTAAAATTTATGCCAAGAAAATAAATCTGAACTTGCAAAGATGTTAAAAGATGTTTATTAAAGCACTGTTTATAAGGATAAAAAGTAATGCAACCTAAATATCTGTCAATAGAATGAAATACATTATAAAATACACAAAATAAAGGCTACTATAGCCAGTTAAAGGAAAACATTTGTACCATGGGCAAGTATCAACAATGTGTCATTAATTTTTCAATAATTTTTAAAAGTTAGTCATTAGGTACACACACACACACACACACACACACACACACACTAGGATTCCAAATTTGTTTTTTTGAAAATGCCAATGACGTATATGCACGGATGAGCATAATACCAAAACAAATACATACACCAAACTGTTAAAGCTAATTTTCTTTACTAGATAAATTATTGTGAGATATTTGAGTATTTTACAGTGAGTAATGTCAACCTAAAAGGCAAGTTGAAGAACAACATATGTGAACACAGAGTTTATTCTAAACTAGAATAATTGCTCCAAAATGTCATATGAAGGATCTGGTTTTATGAATTTAAAAAAAATAGAGTTACAGCAGATTGGTTGTTAGGATTTCATGGGTCAACAAGAATAGCACCACAAGAGTAGGTCTATATTACATCCGTCATCATTCATGATATGTTGTACTTCCAGAAAAGAATTCGGACTTGCAGAACAAGCATTCTCCAAATTATTTATTAAATTGCACCAGAAAATATACAAGGAACTAAGATGAAGTAGTTTATAGTTAATTAGGTCATGAGGTTTTTGAAAGACAGGGCATGACTGCTGTCTCACAACCCAAACCTCTTAGAACTGAGAGCAAATCCCATTTCTTTATGTCTTCAGTATATATTATTTATTAGTCAAAAAAGAGCATTTTTTTTTGCTTTGTAAAATGTTCTAAATAGGATGTTTTTGTCCATTTCTTTTGGATACTGAAAAAACTCAACATATAATCATGGGTTTCATTTTGCCTTCTAATGGCTCACCCATTTTTTATTCATTAACTCAGTAAGCACTATTAAGCACTCCTCACATGTTTAGCACCATGGTAGCCATTGAAGAAACATTGTGAATGAGACAGAATCTGTCTCTAGTGAAGAAGACATGTAAGTTTCACATAAAATAAAGTTTATAGATGTTCTTAGGGGAAATATAAGATAAGGTAGGGCTAGGGGAGAGAGTGAACAATTTAACACTTTGGAACAATTCATGGATTTGTGTGTTATCTTTGTAGATATTCTATCCACTATAAATATTATCAGTGTCTCAAGACTGATTCTGCAACATGTACTTTTAAAATAATATATTGTGGTCCAGAATTTTGCTGGTGGTATGACAAGTGTTTAACAAATAATTTTACACTCAAGAGGCTTTACTAGAGTGGTGGTTTTCAAACTTTCATAATTTAAACTCACATTTCATACTAGACAATGCAGTAGCACTGTAAAATGGACTTAAAAATCAAAGCACATAAAATAAGGAAGCAATAACTTCAGACATTACAAGGTCTTCATACATCCACAAAATATCCACAATATCCAAGATTAGCTAGTCTCATAGTGCTCACTGAGCATGAAGTTAATGTTTGAGTAGGTTGTCTGTATGTCTAGTGGGCAAACTCTATTGGTACAAGTATGTATGTCATGTGTAGAGAATACATATGTAAATATAGTTACTTAAAGCATACTCATAGGTACAAATCTTGAAAGCAATGATTCAATAACAACATATATCCTTTATTAGTAATTTGAAGTTCTTATTACAAACAGCAAATTGAATGGAAGACCATCTACCTAAGGACAGACATCAATAGAAACCAAATAAGAAGCTTAAAACTGACCAACATTTGAAGGCATACCTGTGCAGGGTGGGTGCTGGCTCAGGTGGTTAGCCATGACTATGTGTCAAAGAAGAATTATCACAAGGAAATTGCTCCTATTTGCTTTTTGTAGAACCTGTCAGTTGGGATCTTTGTTCATAGGGCTTAAGTGATTTCTGGCACTTGGGAGAAAAACCCACTGAGATAGTTGATTCAGCGAGTACTTCTCCATTTCCAAAGGGTTTTGTGCCTTGCCCACAGAGACTGATGTGAACTGCAACTCCTTTTTTCAATTTCCTGTCATCAACTGGATGACAGACAAAAAAAGTGGTTGAAGGAGAGACGTGGAAAAAAATGTAAGTAAAGAACAGAAAAAGTAGATGAAAATTAAATGTGGACAAAAGTACAGTTTCTCCATCTATCAATATAAAAATTTTAGGACATTTGCTGTCAGTAATGATTCAAGAGGAAAGGAGTTCTTCGAGATGAATCCTACTGTGTATAACCAGCTCTGATGACATGGTACAATGGGTGTAAATGGTGGGACTTTGTTCAAGGAGGGAGGGAGGAAGAAAGGAAGAGAGTGCATAAGGAAAGTAATGGGAAATGAAATCTACCAATTATGCTAAGTTCATGTACAAATTCATATACATATATAATATATATGTATATATATGAATTTTTCATATATATATAAATTTTCCATTTATATGAATTTTGTCATATATATAAAATAATTTAAATTCAACTGCTAATAACAATAAAAACAGAAGGAAGATCAGTAGAGCAAGTGAATCAAGAAAGGGAGGAGGGGAGGGACAGTACTGAGGATGACATTGATCAAATTATGCTTATGTTATGTGCATGTACAAATATGGCATAATGGCTTCCCACTACTATATATAATTATAATGCACCAATAAAAAAAAGAAAAAAAAATCTCTCTAGGCTTGAATCAGGTGCTGTAGCTTCTGGTCTGAGCTTTGCCTAAAATCTGTGCAATTGTGAGCACATTGTATGTCCTACTAAATGTCCTTCAGTCTCCTTACCAATTAAAAAAGGGAAATAATGTCTAGCTCAACCATCTCACATGCTGAGTGGGAAAATGTAAGAGACCTGGAGTACATGTAAGTGTTCTGAAAGATCCAAAACAAATGTAAAATTCAGACATTAGAACCAAATAATTTCTTTCCCACTAAAACATGAATCGATGACTTCATTTAAAAAAGTATAGGACTTGCCAAAGAACAGGTTGGTATTCATTATAAAAATTACATTATAATTAGTGCACTCATTAATGATCTACAAGTCAATATCCATTGAAGGTTTATTATTTTAAGGAAGATGAGCAATTAGCAGTCTAACACCATGAAAAAGAGCTAACCAGCAAACCAGTGGGCCCCTATTTAATTTAACTTTAATTTGCTTTAAAATTATTTTTTTTTAGGAGAAGCTTCGGATGTATATCACTCTTTCTCTTTTCAAAAAATGGATATATATGTTGTTTTTAAAAAGCCTGTCTGAATGACAAAGAATGAGATCTGGCCTTTTTAACAAGAAATGAACACATCTCCTAAATGGGCTGGATTGTGTGGAGGAAGTTCTGTTCTCTCGCACAGTAATATAACTGTATTGCTCTTTAAATTAAGTGAATTTGTATGTCCACTCTCTCTTAATGGAATCAGTTTTGATATACTCTTTGTTCGTGCTGTTACCGGCTTCAGTCTGAGGGTTCTTTGTATTAACTTTTTAAAGTTACATTACAAAGAGGTTTTAAGATTTCCCAACAGGCTTTTATTTAACCAAAGCTTTTGATCTCAAACCTGCTGGGGCCTAGTGAAATCCTCACCAATTCTCCAGTAACTCTTCACTATTGGAATTTGAAAAGACCCACCTGAAGGATTTAACTCCCTGTATGGTTTCAGCCATCCCTCAGATCACTCTATTCAAGCAGACAGCGAGGGGTTCTAGTGTACCCTTTGTGATCTCTAAGCAGCCTAAGGTGTCCTTTGCAGAAGTTGTACTCCCGAGGAAATAAAAATCAGGAGGACACAGACCTATATACCTTATTTCCTGCTATCTTCAGTTAAAGGGGGATTGCAGGGGGTCTGCTTAACATCCTTTGCTACCTAAATACCTTTTGGACATGGGAACTCAATAAAAGAACTTTCATTGCATCCATTACCCTACTGCAGTGCATAACAAATTAGATTTAAAAGGCTACTTTTTTCCCTTAGAGCTATTTCCATCATTTTCTTTAAAATTTCAATTTAGTGTCAAGTATCAGAATCTTCTATAATGTACTTGAAAACTCCATAATGCCAATTATGCTAACTGAACATTATTTCCAAAGAATTAGGCTTATGTTATTATAGACAAATCATAGTTGAAAAGATTAGGTAGAGAAAGAAGTAGAGAATTGATTATGCTTAAAAGACGTTAAATATCAAACTACATAAAGCCTATACCATTTTGTATAACTTTAAAAATATAGATATAAATTCAATTGTATATTTATTTCCCAGTTTTCACTTTTATAAAGAATTTACAGCTGAATTTCTAAAAATATCAGTGCCACATAGTATTAGAGAAAGAGTAAAATAATTGGAAGAAAATTCTCAATTGTGAGGTTTAAATATTTTTATTCATTTTACTTAAAAACTCCATATGCAGAGACTTTAGAACACAGAAACAATAGCAAGTACACAAAGACTTTATAAACAACAAAAGGCAAATAAAACTTTGGAAAGAACACAATATTTGCTGCTATGCTTAGGAAGAACAGATTTACCTGTGGGATTGTTAAAAATATAAATATTTATATTTACTTTTCGATTAATGATGTAAAACCTCTTCATTACTAAAAAACTTATACTGTTGATAGAGGTAGGATTAATTTCTGTGTTACTGTCATTGTCTGATATGTCATTATCCCTGACAAAGCCTCAAATTAGCTTTATGTCAAAGAACTAGAAAGAAATATATAAGTACTTTTGGAAGCTGTGAAATGCCTGACTTTTGGTGCGCCCTGTTTTTTTAGGATGTACACTCTCATGTGTGAACACACCATCTATTACTGGACCTTTCAGGCTCTTGGTATCAGGATGGTTATGCCCATTTGGGCTCTCATGCAGCTAAATAGCCTCGAAGGATCTCCTTTCAGAATATGTGGTAGAAGTGTTGGACTAAGTTTTTAATTTGAATGTAAGGAAAAATGCTGCCACACCTAGATAGAGAACCCATAGAACAATCTTGATTTCTTAGTTTCAATAAACATTTCTTAAACTTCTGATTTATTTTTCTTTTTGTATAGTTGCTGGTGGAATATCATTTTCTGCATTTAATAGTAAGTGACTATGTGAAGATAAAATGTCATGATTCTTTCTCTGGAGAAAGAGATCTCAAAGACTTGCAGAATTGTGAGAATGGTGTGAGAATTATGAAAAAATGATTTCCGTGTTTTTTGTGAATAATATAAATATTATTTAAAATGTAGTATTGTGTTACAGCAATATCCTGCATCTCCTGCTCCTTAGTAAAAAAAATAAAAATAAAAATCAAGATCTTTGTATTTGTATGTGTAGGTAAAAGGTTTTGAGAAGTATTTGTCATAATCCAAAATTTACTCTCATCATTCTCACTCATAGGGTAAGTAGTTATAATTTGGAAGATGTTTACTCTGCAATGCCTATCAGTTTAAAAATCTGTATGACCTTTGATTTAAAAGTTATATGTTCAAAAATTTAGCCTTACAAATGCTTACAAAATTGGTATAGCTATACTCAGAAGAGTATTCATTAGAACATTAAGTATAAGAATAAAACATTGTCGTCAATCTGAATTTCAAGCAATCTGGGATTGCTAACAAGATACCAGGCATCCATGATGTGCTTTCATGCTTACTGAATGCTAAGGAGCACTTACTTAATCCATTTTTGGATAGGTGCTACTAATGTCACATTTTGTAGGTTTATAAAATAAAGCACAGGGAAATTAAGTAACTTGTTAAAGTCACCAAATTACTAATGGTGATGTTGGATTCAAATCCCACTATGTCATTTGATTCCAGAGCCCATGAATTTAACCCTCCATTATTCTGCCTGCATACACCAGAAGGATGAGACAGTTTTAGACATCATGAAATGGAAAAGATATCTAAGAAACACTTGACATAATTTTACAAAGAGGAATTAAAGTATTTTGTCACTTTGGCAATAATTTTATAAATATATATTACAGGGAGAGATTTCAAAGGATTATCTACTTGAGAGTTTCTGTGGGCAAGAATATTTTATATTTTATATATTTCTATAAAGTTTAGATATTTTATAAGTATGTGCAAAAAAACCCAATAAAGATAGTTCCTTAAAATATCAACATAAAATTTGAAAAAATCAATTAAAATTTGATTATTTTGTCAACATACACAGTTTTATTTTTAGAAGTTCAAGTGCTGGCAGTCAATTTGGTTTTTGTAAAAAATAGAGCAGAAACACATCATATCATGTAGGATTTTCATACTTAGGAGGCTAATTATTACTATCTGTTTTGGAGAAAGATAGTGTGCTATGATAAAGAAAGCTACAATACAATTATTTCTTACCCAGGCAAATTTTGCAAGTGGTTTGTTGAACAAAAGCACCATTTCATTAGTAAAGATCTATTTTTATTTCACATTTTCTATGTTAGAATACAAAGATTTATTCTTTTAAAGTTCTTTTTGTTTTTGTAAAGGCAGATTTTCACAACCTTTCTAATATATAAAACTATTTATCACATTTACATTTATAAACTGCTTACATGGGCAAACATTGCACTGCAGGTTCCCAGGGAGGGAAAAATGTGTGCATTTTATTCTAAAATTACAAGTGATATTTGATATACTACTGTGCTAAACACTGGGCTTGGGCTGGCTCTAGACCTACTGCATGCATTTTTAGCATTGAAAAAAAAAATCAGTAACAGGTCATGCTTTCAAAATCTCTAATCCAAAGCTTTGCTTATGGATATCATATTATTTTAAAAGGTAATAGAGAACATTCCTTGTAATCAAGGGTGAGTTGTGGAACATGGCATCCAAGGGAGTATGTCAGCCAAACAGAAAACTTGACCCAACACCAAGCTCATTGTCAGAATCACAGCTGCCACATCGACCAATGAGACTGTGGAAGGGAGGCAGCCAGGAAGTCAGGTGCCGGAGCTGGAAAGAATCTGTTCCAGATCCCCTGGCAGTGGGCCCTTCAGCTGCTGTACAACCTCAGTATGGGCCCAGGGGTGTTGGATCTGGTTTTGGACTACAGCAGGGAGTGAAGTGAAGTACAACCAATATTGTCAACAGCAAGATTGTCAAGTTAGTGCTGTTAATATATTCATGGGAAGATAGATTGTTCTGCTTTGAGGGTTCTGGAGGGAAGGAGGGCCCAGGGAATCCACGGAGCAACTCAATCTATTGTGTAAGCCCAATCTATTCTTTCTCTAATGGAAACTGGTGATGGAGGTTCAGTTTTCCTCTAGCCTTTCAATTCCTGCAAGAAGCACGCTTTCCATGTTAAATAAGGACTTGCAAAACATGAGGAGAGACGTAAATACCAACTGTACTGGGAAGGTGTGGTTAGAGGAAAATTAGCCTCAGATTTTAAAAAGAGGATGGATTTTTGAATTTGGCACTGTGAACACAGAGCTGTCGTGCTTCTTTTCTTCAATGAGAAAATAAGTGACCCAAAATAAAAAATAAATGACCCTTTCTGTGATTAGAATCTCATTGTTTGTTTTGTGTCAAGAATGCCATTAGTAAACTAATAAAAATGTATAATCATAGTTCACCTCCCCAACCAAAAGTAAATAAACAAAGAATACATCTTTGTGGTGAGTCCTCTGATATCACTTTTGTAGCTCAGGATCCAGGGCCTAGCACTGTGTCCTGCCTGCCTGAAGCAAGCATTTCATAAATGTTGAAAAGTAAGTCTGGCTTGCTGAATATGGAGCTTGCCAGTGCAGTCTGTATCCTTTCTCAAGCAATGAGCTTGTTATACAGCCTCTAGATTTATATTATTAAACTTTCACTTTGGTGCTGGAGACTTGCTTATAACAAAATCATAAAAATTTCCCTATTGATAAATAAATCGGTCCTCCACAGTAAAGTGTGCTTGGTAGGGGACCCTAAACATAGCATGTCTGCAATAAATGCTTATTAACTTTAATAACAGTTAAATTGTGAGAGGCATTGCAAGAAGTATGAAAG
Organism: Callospermophilus lateralis; assembly: GCF_048772815.1. Taxonomy (NCBI): domain Eukaryota; kingdom Metazoa; phylum Chordata; class Mammalia; order Rodentia; family Sciuridae; genus Callospermophilus; species Callospermophilus lateralis. The sequence goes on from NC_135313.1 coordinate 83,765,253, forward strand.
ACATTGTAAGTTTTACCCTTTATTTATTTATTTATGACTCATTATTTCCCTTTATTTTTAATCTTTTGGGTTTTATTGAAATATGATTAACAAAAATTGTATATATTCAGGATGTCCAACACAATGTTTTGAATATATATATATATATATATATATATATATATATATATATATATGTATATGTATAAAAGATTACCACACTTAAGCTAATTAACATATCCACCACTTCACATAGTTACCTTTTAATGTAGGATCTATTTTTCTTAGCAAATTTTAAGTATACCATATATTATTAATAATCATAGTCACTACACTATCCATTATGTCTGCAGTATTTATTTATCTTATAGCTGAAGGTTGTATTTTTTGACTACCATCTCCCATTTGCCTTCAATATTTTCCCTTTAATGGGAGATTTAAAAAAAAGTTATAGGACAAACACAATTAAATATCATGAAATTACACTAAAATATACATAACTAAAAATTATCATACACACATTTAAAGAGAGGCATTTGTAGTGGCCAGAGGTTAATTTTCCAACATGGTTTTGATGGAGGAGATGAATAGAATTTATGATAACAGCTAACACTCATTAAAACACTTGCTATTGACCAACACATCTAATTGCTTTAGATGTATTGATTGTCTCATTTGATTTTCACTATGACCTTAAAGTGTGTAATATAATTTTTTTTCCATTTTGAAGATATGAAAACTGGGGCTCACATTGTCAAAAAAAAAAAAAAATGTCTAAGAAAGATTAGTAGGGAGGCAAGCCAGGGTCTGCATCCAGATCTGGCCCAGCAGCTCCATGTAGGACATTCAATGATATGGAAGCACAGGAGCCTTCTAGGCGTGTCTCTTAAAGTTCTGCAGCGTGTTCAGGCATAATCACAGCTGCATGTTTAGGACTCAGCTGAGAACTGGAAGATCATTAGGCTACAAGTGCACTGCTTGTGTACGGCCTTCCCTGATATCTCATGTTCACTTGCCTTTGAGATAGACTGGGAGATCAGAGGCAGTGTGCTTGTGGGAAGGAGCTCTGTCCAGGGGCCATCACAGACACCCTGGCTCTCACAGGAGATAGCAACTGATCTCAAAATGAATTGGTGTGGAATGGCCAGGTGGAATGGTTAATTTTGTATGCCAATTTGGCTAGGCCAATGTGCTTAGTTTTTTGTTAAATACCAGTCTAGACGGTTGCTTGCGAAGGTGTTTTTTAGATGTAATTAACATTTAAATTTGTAGACTTTGAATAAAGCAAATTACCCTTTATAAAATGTGTAGGTTTTAGCCAACCACTTGAAAGCCTTAAGAAAAAAAAGATTGAGGTCCCCTGAGAAAGAAGGAAATCAGCTTCCAGTCTGTCTTCAGTTTCAAAGTATAATATCAACTCTCACCTGAGTCTCCAGCCTGGGATTTTAGACTTTGCTAGCCCCTAAAAAGGCATGAGCTAATCCCTTGAAATCTCTGTATGTCCATTATCGGTCCCCCCACCCAACCCTTTTATGCATACACCCTATTGTTTCTACATCTCTGGAGAAAATCTGACCAGGGTATGTAGGCTAATGAAGGTAGTGACCTCTGATTAAAACAAAACAAAACAAAAACAGGCATTGTGTTCACTATAATGAGAAGCAATAAGAATGGAAACCAACTAGTTGATCTAAGAACAGAGTGACAAGACTAAGAATACCTTAAATAAATAAACATGAGATTGCTTTGCGTTGGCACATGAAGTATCAGACAGTCAATCATAAGACAAGTTCCGTTATATTTAAAGCTAGTGCTTAGTGAGAAAAAAATTAGTAGGATGGCTTAGTCGAAATTCAGTTAGTGACATTGATGAAAAACTCGATTTTATTCAGCATCTACTAGATGTCAGGCCTTTGTATGTACCTGATTTAATTTAAATATCACAATATCTTGCCTCATCAGACTCTGAAATTTAAGATCATATAAATTGCCAGTGGTTTCTTCTTGACTGTGGGTCTCCCAAAGTTACTCTTTGCTTGCTCAAATGAACTGAACTTGCCTCCCCTAGGACTTCGGGGTGTGTTAGACCCTTGCATCCCGCTTCCTGCAGCCTGAATATCCCCTTGAAGGACTCACTTTGCTCATTTCCAGGCCAGCCAGAACAGCTTGTTATAACTCTCCGAGTTCTGAGCATTTTTTTTTCTTCATAGCACATAAAATTATGTGTTTGTGTGCAATGATTTCTTCAGTTCAGTCATTTAACATGGCTGTAAGTTGCACGAGGACAGGAACTGCATCATTTTGTTCATGGTTTTTTCCTCTGGGACCTTTGCACTATGTATGGAAGGGACTCAAAAAATATAGGTTGCATACATTAATTTGAATGGATTTTTAGCCAAATCTGAGGCTGAAGGGCATGCTTTCTTCCATTGCATCATATTGCTTTCAGATTTTTTTTTTTAACTAAAAACTTACATGTTTATTACTTTTCTGGAAATCAATAGGAAAGCCCTTGACCTCTTGTTCTTATCCCTGCTCCAATTCAAATATTACAAAAAAAAAAAAAAAAAAAAAAAAAAAGTCCATTCCTTAGACAGTGCCCTAGTGTTATTTTACCCTTTCCAAGCACAACAACTTAAAATGAAATCTAACTTTCCTCTACCTCTGTTTTAGTCCAGGGAGCCAAGCTTTAAAAAAACATATATGTAAAATGTGTGGCAGTACATTATCCAGGGTAAAGATTAAAGCAGCACCTTGAGTAGATTTTTAAAAAAATTTTTTAATTTTAATTTGTCACATGGCAGCAGAATGCATTACAATTCATAATACATAAAGAGAGCGCAATTTTTCATCTCTCTGCTTGTATACAAAGTATATTCACTCCATTTATGTCTTCTTCATACATATACTTAGGGTAGTGCTGTCCTCGAGTAGATCTTTTACCAAATAATGATTAATCCAAGAACACGTACATACATGAAAATATCCTTAATGAGCCTGGGAGAAAGCACTAGTTGAACCTAGATGTTTAAGGCATTCCAATTAAGTGCATCAAAACTCCCATAATACGTGTCTTTTATTATGAATGTTACATGGTCTTTGTGTCACATTGGAAACAAAACATTCAGACCATTCAAAATCACATTGCATCTCAGTGACAGGTTTTCCAATGCCTTAATTCGGACTGTCCTATTGGCTTTTCAGCAGAAAACACAAAGCTGAAAGTCAAAGCATACAAAATTGAAAACCGCGTCCTCTACATTTTTTTTTTTATTTGCCTTGTCCATTTGCTATAGCGTTTCTCAGATCTTGGAAGGTTTAAGCACCAGCTGTTTCACCACATTGTAGCATCTGCTTCAAACTTACCAGGTAACCTTGAACTGTATTCATGGGTTAATGGTTCAGCTTCACAATTATACAGACTTTACATATATATATATATATATTTTAAAAAATATCAATAACAAATTAAAAAATCTTATACTGCATACAATTCAATGGGATTTAAATTCAGCTTGCTTTTTCTTTTTTTGTTATTTAATGTGAGTTATGCATTCTCTTTCTTTTCTTTAATGGGTGTTTTGTTTTATAAGTACATTTGACTAATTTATTTTAATTTCTAATCACTACATTTCCCCACTATTGATACATTATTTTACTTTGCACTTTATCCCCCAGAAGAGGCCAATATTATTTTGACCTTAATGTTGACTTAGATTTACTCACATATTTACCAATTTCTTTGATCACTATAATTTGTACTTCTCCTTTCTTTTGGTTCAGTGTTCTTACTGAAGTATACCCTTTGTGGTTCTTCCGGGGAGGAATCTGACGATAATAAAGGTTACCAGTCTTTATTCAAAAGTCTCTTTATTATGTTCTTTACCTTTAATTATAGGTTAGTTGGGTATAAAATTCTAAATTGATAGTTATTTTTCTACTGCACTTTGAGGATATTTTATTTCCTGTTGGTTCTATTTTTGTTGGTGAAATTGTTTTTCAGTGTAATTGTTGTGCTTTAGGTAATCTGAGTCTTCTCTCTAGTTGGTTTTAACACACATATTTTTAACCTTGGCATTGCTTATTTTTACTAAAATGTATGTAATTATGGGTTTACTTTCATTTGCTTTTTCATCCCTCTATAATTTTTGTTAGATATTTTCTTGATCATCTCATTCTTTCCTAATTGTCTTTTAGTATATTAAAAAAAAAAATCTTATTTGGTCTCCTTTTCTCTGTACTAATTGGTGGTAATTTATTTTGGTGTGTCTTTCAGTTCCTTTATTAATTTTTCAGCTACTGATTAGCCCATCCGTTCCCAAATTTTCATTTTTAATAATTGTATTTCTCTTTTCTGTAAGGTTTATTTGGTTATTTTTAAATTGCCTTTTCTTTTTGATTATGTTCTGTGCTTTCATTTTTGTAACAATTTTGTCATTTATGGATTTAATCTTTCTAAATACTTAACATTATAGTGTCTTTCAGGTTGTTTCATTAAGATATCAGGTAAACCTTCACTTTGATAAGTCTTTTTACTCATCCTTGAAGAAAATGGTTTCATTGTGTGGCTTGCCATTTTGCTATGGTGAGCTTTTCTTCAGTTGCAGGATTCTTGGCTGTCTCAGGTTGTGTCAATGTCCATAAATAGGTTTGAATTTGCTTCTCTCTGGTTCATTTCTTTTATTAGATTCTTTATTTGAACTTTTAAATAATTCAGGCAGGATGAATACACACTCCTCACTTGCATACGATATCTGTGGAGGTTTAATGTATATTAATATTTTTTCTTCCTTCATAGCAGCAAAAATGATTTTCCTTGTTGCTTACCTGAGCAACTGTCTTCCACAGTTAGGTTGTCCATTCCTGTACTCACTGTTCTAACCACAATTTCCTCTATTTTTGAGGTAGCAAATTTTACTCTTCCTTTCAAACTCGGCAATTGTTACATTTCATCCAGTGTATCTTTAAATTAGCAGAGAAAGTTGTGTGTATTAATTCACCTTGCCATGTTGCTAGAAACAAGTCTGTTTAAAATATTTACTCAGTAGTTTTATTGAAATTCTATCCAAAAATTGCCAACACCCTTACTATTCTTGTTATTTCTATGCAATTTTAAGAACAGAATCACGTGGCTGCTAGAATCATACCCACAGGTAAGACATGCTGAAATTCTTCCATATTGTTTTTTGGTGACTGCATTCTTATTTTAGATTATGCTCATGGCACAGAGATTGGAAGAAAAATTGGCGTAGTTATTATATGAGTACACACTATCGTAAATTCCTTAAGGCAAAATGATGTCAGGGGTTTACCTATAGTATTAAACATACTCTATGGTGTACAAATGTTAATTTTTCTCCATTCCTTTGAAATCTCCATTTTAATTTTATCATTGTCTTCCTTTCTCTATGCCTATTATAACCCCCCCACCCCACCCGGCCAAAGGAAAAGATAGTGAAAGAAAGAATCTGTGAGAAACCACAGGAAGGTAAGTATTAAGTAATGAGTGGATCTAGAAGGAATTTTAAAAAAGATTAAAGAAAACAAGCTGTAGGAGCTTTGAAGGAACGTGAAGGAAGAAGCTGTGGGTCCCAGAACAGAGTAGGGGGAGGGGCTGGATGTGCAGAGTGCAAGGCATCGTGGGGGGTGATGAGAATGAAAGAGAAAGCACCGTTTGTGGCCCTTGCATGCCTCACAAAGTCCTAGGCACTTTTCACATCAACATCTGAAGAGTTCGTAAAAACCAGACTCTAATTTCTCACCCTAGTCTGTGGTTTTTTTTTTTTTTTTAGCCAAAAACCAGGACAGGATTGGAAAGGTCACTCCGCACCCTCTGGGTGGAGCAGAAGCCAGATGCCCTGCTCCTTTCTTCTATTCTTTGCCAGCTAATTACATCTCTGATTAGTGTAGGACAAAGAAAGAGGCACAGAAGAGAAGCCTGACAAGGGTGAGGAGGGAATGGCTGGGAGAAAGGAAGATGATTCATTTATAAGCTCTTTGTCCTCCAGAACCCAAATAGGCCTCCTAGGAGGAAAAATCTGTGTCTATGGAGACAACCTGGGCTTTGAAGAAAGCGTCACCCAGAGGCGAAAGGGAACAGAAGAGCAGAGGCGCTTTCAGAGCTCTCCACCTCAGCACGCCAGGAGAAAAAGGCACACTAGCTCTTCAGATTCCTTCTCCATTCACTTGATTATATTCCGTCCCGTCCCACATTGCCTCTGGAGACCAGGCCTCCCTCCAAAGCAGTGGACACACCAACCAGGGAGTCCTGTGTATCAGTAGGTGTGCAGGACCCCGTGCTGTTCTCGTTCAAGGCTCAAGAAGACTTAAAAAGATTTTTTTATTCACCAAGAAACTGGTATTAAGCAGGAATTTAAAGAACTGAATGAACATGATTTTCCCCACCAGTGATGCTAAGGATGTCAGGGTGACATAAACTCACCTTTTCACTATAGTTCAAAGAGTCAGAACACCTTCTTTATTAAGAAAATATTTTTACAGAGTTTTATTACTTTTTCAATCACCATTTCCATTGTGCAATTTTTCTTTCCAGAGATAGAAATAAAGGTCTTTCTTAATTCCAAAATTCAATTTAGTATTATCTCAAATCAAGTCTTGATAAACCCATCATTTAAAATAGACTATTGTAATTAGAGACAGGTTCGAGGATTTTAATCAAGAATGAGTGTATAAGGGTGAATATTTAGAGCTTGCTAAATATTTCAGCAGGGGTGAACCTCAAATCTACAAATGTTAAATTGTCCACACTTTAAAACTCCCTTTCCCTTTTAAAGTTCCTAGGTTAAAAATTAAGCCCCTTTGGTGAAGGGCACCTGTATTTGCTCGCCCTATTATGCATCTATACTGAAATGCTCTACAGCTGCCTAAATTAGCATAATTAAATCCACATCAATTAAAAGCCTCAATCACCCCTTTCCCCTTCACATGTAGATGATGACATTTGTCTAAGGTGTGAAGTAACAAAGGAACTTTTTAACAGTTGAAGACCTGGCTGAAAAGGAGGGTAATAGGATTGATCTATTGTCCCCAGTTTACCTTAACGCCAAGAGAAGTGGTCAATGAGAGTTGTTTGGCCAAAGTGCTATGCAGTTTGCATTTCAATGCCACTGGCCATTAGAGATGTGCATTTTACCAGGCCCTCTGCTTCTATTGCTCTTTATCCTCCAGCAAGGAGGGGGGAAACAAAGCGCCATCAAGACTTTGGTGGCGGTAGTTGTTATTTTTAAAGTAGGGAAGCCTAGTGACCTCAGCATAGTGACAAGAGTACACCGTGTGGTGCTGGCAAAGAAAATTCCTGGAGATGAAAACTGACGTGGGGTCCAGGGGTTAATTTCTGGAACAGACAAATTTGCATACAAATGAAAAATGATGGGATTTCTGTTCTCCTAAATTTTCAATGTCATCAGCATCAAACAGCAGCCTGTGCTCCCTTGCCGTTTGAAGAATATTCATTACTTTAGAAGAAGGGGCACCTTGTTTGGGGTTCAACTCAGTGCAGGTCGATGACTTAATTTGTGTGACTTTATCTGGAGTGTGAGTTTTCTGTGCATCTTTGTAATTTTTTTGTATTTATTTTCATAATTATAAATAAATGTGGAGTGGTTCCTGGCGAACTCCTTTTAGCATCTACCTTTTTCATCCTCGTGAGTTTTTTAACTATATTTGGCTGACTTTTTTTTTTTCTTTTTGTACAAGAGGATGACAACCTGATTTGTCAAAAATTACCTGATAGGACAGAACATGATAATTCTTAAGAATTTTCCCCAAAGCATGTGATGTTTCTTCTTATTCTGACTTTCAGTTATTTGCTTTTGGGGTAATTTTTCCTTTATTCCCCTCTCAACTATAATTAAGAATCAAGAGTCATGCACAAACTTTTTCGAAGGCTTATAAGAGTAGAAGGTCCAACTTTCAGGATTTGAAATGATTTAAAACAATCCTTTAAAGAGAGAATAAAAAGACAGCTAATTGTTATGATATATATAAGCCATAAAGGTAATATAATAAGGTGCAGGAGAATAAAACTTATATTCTTGAACTGGGAATTTCACATGTAAGATCATCTAGTCATAGTATCTCTGGCACAACAAACACCTTTAACACATATGCAAAGAATTTATTACTAATACCTTAAAGGGATTTGCCAGTTATTTTTATTGCAATTTTAGATGTGCCAAAAGGGAAATTTGGAACGAACAAGCAAAATATTTCAAAGTTCAGATGTCCTGTTTAGACCGGGAGTTCTACAGGGATCCTAGTCTCTTTTCACCTAACCTCATGTAGCTGATATCACAAAGATATAATTAGAAAAATTGGTACAATATTTAGCCTTGGTCGCTGTGTGATGGAATTGTTTGAATGCTGAGTAACTGAAGCTTGTTTGCATCCCAGTGTGTTGTGAAGGCAAACTTCAAAGAAAATATTATATCTCCAAACTCCAGCTCCTGAGTGTCTTGGAAGTATAATGCAGCAAGGCTTAAAAGTCCCTGCTGAGGAAAGGGCAATTTGACACTGAAACTACTGTTAAATCACTATTGAAACACTGGCTTGCAAAAGGACTCTTATTACATAGATAGAGCAAAAGCCTTACAGAGCCTGGGGAAAATACACCCAAGTCATCGGAAAAAAAAAAAAAAAAATGGGGGAGAAAAGTCTTTAAAGTTGGACAGTATGTGTTGACAGAATTTGGAGATTTTAAAACATGTATCTACACATTTATTTTATAAATTGTACATAAGACTGGCTCCTTTTCCAGTGCAAAATCAAATATTTAGATTTGCACAAACCTATGGAAGCCAGATTTTAGACAAAAAGGGATTTTTTGTCAGACTGTCAGTCTCTGAATTGCATCACAATCTGTTCAGCTGTTTTTGTTGCAAGCAGGCGTAAAACGTACTGGGTAAATGTGTGTGTTTGTGTTTATTATTAAAATGGGAATGCTAAATCCTGCTTCCTAATGGTCTTCACATTTTTGAAGTCTCTACTGGTCAGAAAGACACTGACTTATGATGCATGTGTGAAAATCATATGTGGAGGTGGAGAAAGAAGGTCAATGGCAGATGCTGTTGACCAGCAACTCTATGAAAATGTGGTTTTGAGCATGCTTTTTTAATGCCCCTGGCATTTTGCCTCAATAACTTTTCCTGTACCTACGTGTTCTGATTATTGCCTTGAAGAAGAATGGGAAAATGATTTGCTGGTGGCAATACTGAACATGTTTTATTTAATGTCATAATTTCTTTATCCCATCCTCTGCACTAATATAAAAATAAGAACTTCAGTCAGCATTTTCAACATCATTTAATGTATACATAGGATTATATGCAAAGATCACCAAAAGAATGTTCAAGTTAGGTCTAGAACTTCCAGCAGGTGGGACATGATAGTGAAAATTGCTTATGGAGCTAATTCTTCTTTCTGCTAGGGATTTTTGATACATGGTACTTGACATACACAGAACTGCACATAACAGAGATGAGATTAAGATGATAGTACTCTTCATGAATGAAGCTCTTTTACAAAAAGGGTAATAAAACACACACAAGAGTCTGGTAGACAAATTATTTCTAAGCATTGGATCTTTGGGAAAAAAAATTAAAATAATTAAACCTTGGTAGTTAAAAAGTGTTGGGAATCACTGAAGGGAACATTACCTGCCTGAAGAAAATTCAGGTAGGGAGTCCTTTGAGGTCACTTCCAGTTCTCAGACCTGAGTTTATACATTTAGTTATAGTCATAATATTTCTTTCCCAAGAATTAAGAATGATATGATATTGAGAACCCATTGAAATATAGCAAAGAGTCATGCTCTAAATTTTTTAAAGAAGAGACTACTGTTATGAGATTTATGAAGAATAATAAAATTCTTGGATCTGGCTGTGTGCTATTGGCAGAGACTGCCTGTCTGGATGTCTAGCAATCTCATGCCCTCTTCCTGGGCACACAGGTGGACTCCATACCCAGCCTTGCTCAATTTGGGCCATGTGATTAAATCCTGGCAAATTGAAAGTGAATGAAAATGATGTATGGCACTCCCAGCCCTGGCCATAAAATTGTGTGATCTTTCTTTTTCTCTCCTCATCTTCAGAAGCAACAATGGAGACTGCATGTTGAAATCATGTTACAAAGAGCCTGGACTCTATAGACGATACTTGAAAGAGGCATCCTGAAAAACTCTCTGACTTCTTTGGAACCAACATATAAATTTTACTATTAATCCACTGAGATTTGGGGGCTGTTTGTTATTGCAGACAGCATTAATTGTCCTTACTAATAGAAAACCAAGAAAATTAACGAGAAATCTTAGATAACAGCACGAGTTTTATCTATTGAAAGATATGTATCATTGAAGAAATAATAGATAACAATACAAAATCTCCACTTGCCTAATCATTTTAAGAAAACAAATGGACATAGCTGCCATATTGGCATCACTTTTGTCTCTATCAGGAAGATTCCGACCAAAATTTTGATAAGCTATCTATTGAATACTATTTTTCTAGTAGGCACACCCACAAACCACACTAGAACTTCAGGCTTCAACCTTTTTCAACCTTTAATATTATCAAACACTGAAATAGATGAGTTAAAAATCCTGATCTGATGTCACCTACACTCTTACTTTTACTCTGAAACATGCCCTTCTGAGGATTATCTTCTGGATTCCATTTATCTGACAAAATACTGTGTTGCTTGGGAATGACAAATAGGTTATATCTGATGTATCTACAGTAAGTTCATGGTGCTGATGATGATGCTGGTGTTATGAAGGACCAGAGGTGGAGACTGAATTCATTGTTTGCCAAAGGGGCCGTGGAGCTGACCCCTGGGTTGTGGGTCACTTATTTTTCACATCTGGTTATTCTGCTTTTCCAAATATTAAGTTTCCAAACCCCTGTGTCTACCTCAAATAAGGTCTAGTGCCATAAAAAAAATGTTTAAAAAATCTCACCTAAGGCAGGCCCATTTTCCAATAGTTCCTGTTCTATTAGGCAACAGTGTAGGAGCTGGTGTACACTTAGGTCAGATTTACATGGATTTGACTGACTCATCTCTAATTCCAGTGAGGACAGCATCTGGTATATAGAGAGTCTGGAGTTCACAGATGTACTCATGGATTTCGTGTCTTCAATTAGGATATCAAAGATAGTGTGAGGACCTGGGTTTGATCCCTAGCACCCCAACAATAAAACAACAAAACAAAACAACCAAAGACTCTAAAGAGAATGGCAAGTCTAAAAGTCAGTATTATCATATGTTGTTCATCAGGGCATACATTGTTATAATTTTTATAGTATAATCTGGTACCATGGATTATGACATAATAAATATCTATACTTTGACTCAGTAATTGAACTTTTTAGGCTTTATTTTAAAATTACCAGTGGACATTTATACATAAGGGTATCAATTGCAGCCTTATTTTTAATATTAGTAAGCATCATTAAGTAAGTTATGATATATTCATTTAAGTGAACACTTGATATATATATTTTTTCAGTGCTGGACAGCAAACCCAGGGCCTTGTGTACGCTGCACAAGTACTCTACCACTGAGTCACACTCTCCAGTCCATTATGTGACCCTTGAATAAGATACTACAGATCCATGTGGTCCTGTGTGATCTGCCCCTAGCTCCCAGTGTCTCTGACTTCACCTTCTACTGCTCTCTTGCTCCTCTTCTTGGTTCCACTCTCACAACCCTTGAGGATCAAAGGCACAGTCCCACCTCAGACCTCTGTATCTGCACATCTTTCTTCAGATCTCTTTGTGCCTTTTTCCCACACTCCTACTGTCCATGATATAATGTAAAGTGAAGAGTGTAGGTTGTAGAACAATTTACATAGAATTATTTCACACAACATGGAGTGTGAAATACTCCAAAGATTCTGAATGATAAAACTTTTATGACATAAAAAGGCTGGAAGTATGTATTTCACATGTTAAGAGAGATTCTATATGGGGGGTAGGATAGAAGCAAAGGAATAGTAGCTACGCATTACATACTTCTATATTGTTCAGTTATTTTAAGTACCTTTTTAATCAGCAAAAGCAGTACAATTGTACTATTTTGAGCAGAATAAAAGAAACAACAGAACTCAAGAATTTCTGTTTTATTTAAGATTAAATCTCTAACAATTCAAAACTCTTATAGAAGATGCATAAGTTCATCAAATATATATAAGTTGAAATTTAACTTCATGAAAAGACAATCAATCTAAAGGAAATGAAATAATAATGGTCTGCATTGGGAAGTCTGATTTCATATCTAAATTTTTGTGGAAGTCTACTATTTCTGGAGAATACTAGGTGTTATATTAAATGATAGAAAGATCCAGTAAAAAGTAGAAAATCTGATCCAAAAGGTCACTGTGTGTGGGAGGCAGGGGTGGGAGAGCAGTGAGGGCAGAACTATTGATTCCTACCCACCAAGAACACACTCCCCTTTCTTCTGGGGAGAAAAGCAATAGTTCCAGGTGCTTACAATTTTTAGTGACTCAGTGTACCCAGCTCTGGGCTCTTGTGCAAATAATGAACCTAAAACTGTACCTATTAGTCAACTTTCTCAGAACTGGATGTTTGAACACAATTATACCAGGATGATTGGAGCTTCTGGAACCTCAGAATTGTTGTTTGTTTTGTTTTGTTTGTTTGTTTTTCTTTCCCTGAGCCTACTCATTCATGCAACATCTATTTATTTATGTGCCAGGTACTGTGAAAAATAATGACATACCTTTGTCCTAATATTCAACTGAAGATGGCCAACAATTAATATGAGTCAGTATATAAGTCAATGAGTACAATGGAGAAAAAAAGGAAGGAGGGCTGGAAGATAAGTTTACTCTTGGGGTGGGTTCAGAGAAGGTGATGAGAAGGAGATCTGTGAGAAGAGTTCAGAAGGAGGTGTGGGAACCAGGAGAAGTCTGGGGAATAAAGTTAGGTGCAAAGGTCTGAGGTTGAATTGGGCCCTGAATCTTCAAAGGAATGAGCGGAGCAATGAGGGGGAGGGAGAGGGTAGTAGGAGCTGAAGGCAGGAATGTTTGGGGACTGGGCCGATTGCTCACCCAGGGCCGAAGAGAGTAGGCTTTGCCTCTCTTCGAGCTATGGAGCCTCTGAAAGCGTGAAGTAGAAGAGTGGTAGTACTTGACTATGTGTTTTATCATCATCTATCTCTCCATTAGTTTGAAAACAGCTTAAGAAAAAGTATAGATAGAAGCCAGAACCAGATAGGAGGTTCATGAATTCTACCAGGTGGAGGAAGATGGTGGCTTGGAACAGTGACAGAACTTGAGGTGATGAGAAATGGGGATTCTGGAAGTAATTGCTGTTCACATTTTCCTTTGATTTTCTGAGCAATTCCATACCATTCCAATAAATTATTTTTCTCTTTAAAGTTAAACATATTGGATTTTTATTCTTACAACCATAAGAACCCCAATGGATTAGGAATGTCCATAAATAATTAGAAAAATAATAACACTTTACTAATTCTGTGACCTTGGGCAAGTTACTTAACCATTCTGCATCTCATTTCCTCATGTGTAAATCCGGAAAGTTATAATAAGATGAACCATTTGAAACTGACATTTTTATAGGTCAAAACTGGTCAAGTATCTACCCTTTCATATGGCTCACCTCTAGAACCTGGTAGATTGGCTGTTGTAAGGATTAAGTGAGTGAATACACGTAAAACACTTAGAATCATGCCAAGCACATCATAAGTGTTAGCAATGACTGACTGTTCATATTATTATTGGTGCTTTTCTTTTCCAACATTGTCTTATGATCATTTTAATTTAGTTTTTGTCACAGTGTAGTGGGATAGGGAGGGCAGGCAACATCACCCACATGTTTGAAAGAGCCTCCAATAAGCACTCAAATGGATACCTGTTCACACATCATGCCGTCTGATTCTCAAAATAATCCCATGTGGTTTGCACAGCACGAATCCAAGTCTGCTTTTCTTCCTTTAATTAACTAATGAAATAATTAAAAAAAATAAGTAATTCTTTCCTATTTTATTCCCCACCCCCTCGCCCCCCAATAATCAGAAGTAAATTTGTTACATGTTATGTTTACATGAATATATTAATTGATTTAATGCACAAAAGCAAGCCTTGGACCTCTTGAACTTTAAGATCCACTCAAATGATTATGTCATATCCCCTCTGTTATGGTTTGGATATAACGTTTTCCCCCAAATCTACTATTAATGCACAAATATTCAGAGGTTGAAAAGATTGGATTAGGAGAGCTGTAACCTAATCAGCCCATCCTAGTTTAAATGGACTGACTGTTGGTAACTGGAGGCAGGTGGGGCATGGCTGGAAGAAGGGAGTCACTGGGGGACTGTCCTGGAAGGGTTCATCTTCCCTGTGGTCCCAAACCACCAATACCCGCCCGGTCCCTGCTTCCTTGCTTCTGTAGGAGAAGCAGCTCTCCTGTGTTGGGCTCCTTCTTCATGAAGTGCTGCCTCATCTTGGGCTCAGAGCAATGGAATCAGTCATCTATGAACTGAGACCTCGGAAACTGTGAACCCTAAATAAACGTTTCTTCTTCTAAGCTGTTCTTGTCAGGCATTTTGGTCACGGTGACACAGAAGCTGACAAAACCATCCACCAAAGCTTTTGCTCATATGTGCTAGCACAAGGAACAGTCCCGTGTGATATTGCTACCTTTCTGTTTACGTGTCTTATTTTCTCTGTACGGATTTCTTTTTTATGTATGATTGTCCCACACTTAGCACGGTTTCAGGCACAAAATAAATATTCAAAACATTAACAAGGAATTAAGTGAAAGAATGAGTTCATGATCATTTTCTCTGTTTCATTATTAGAAAATCAAGACATCAAACAGTGAAGTGGATTGCCCAATTTCACACAACTACTCAATAAGCCAGGAGTCAAGCCCAAGTTGCAGAAACCCATGTCCAGAATGCCATCAAACGTGGCATAAAACTTCAGACCAAAATGAAGCAGTAGGTGTGCTCAGCCTTGGATGTGCCTACCAGATGAATACCCACCCCAGATGGCATATCCAATTTAATCAACATCACCTGTGAGCCAAACTGAACAGTAAATGTTAAGACAGGATCACTAATAATGGGGACCTGGAATGTAGCCAGAATTAAAACAATGATCTGCTTAACAATCCCTCTGGGCTGGAGGCATGTGGAGAACGGATAAATGCTGGATATCGAAACAGCTGTTCTATGGCAAACTGAAATGGGGCAATCATAGATAGCAAAGGGAGAAGAAACACTTGAAAGTTGTCTTAAATAAAGTAGTGCTTTAAATAGTGTGTGACCTGGCTGTGGCCTTTTAAGAAGCAACCACGGCATAGAAACTACCCTGCCATGCATACCTAGAGAAAGAGATAGCTGTTGGTGAGCAAAGCCTCTGGGATTATGGTAGGCCATGGCTACTGGTCCTACCAGTCCAAAGCACACAGAAAAATGAAAGAATACTTGAAATCGCCTTGGAATATGAAGAACAGTGCTCCAAATTAAAATTCTATATGTCGTCACCTCCTGAACTCTGCCTCTTAAACATGATTATTTTTCCATGAACTCCATGTAGACGTTGCACAAAATCTCCCATTTTTTTTATACACTGTCCAACATTTAATTATTTTAAGATTATAATTACATGGTATCTTCTCATTAGGATCACAAATTTCCTTAGAAAAGAAATCGCTGTTGCTGTTCAGAGTATTTAAAACCACCATGACACAGGAAGAGACCAATCAGAATTGCCACTTGTGAACCTTCCTGGCTGACACTGTCTATTGCTCCCCTTCTTTAAGGTTGATGACTCTACATCATAAAGTATGGTGGAATTGTGCACAGTGCTCTCAGGAGGGACTTCTGGATGGATTCCTCTAGTTCATTCATTTTTATACTTGTCTTTTATTTTGGAAAGTTCCAAGTCAATGTGTAACTTATTATCAATACCTCTGTATTAAAATTAGCATGCCAAATACAGACCTAGGAGTAAGGACTACCAATTAAATAGACAGGCAACCAAAAAAAAAAAAAAAAATCAGCTATTTTTATTTTAAAAAAAAGTAAAAATGCAATCCTCCTTTAAAAATACATACTTTTGCATTATTGTACTGATATTTGAGGATATAGATAGAAAAAGAATTGTGCTTACCTTAAGGGACATATAGATAAATATAAGCACATATTTTTACCTGGCAACTACCAACTCTATAACCAAATGTTTTAAGAATAAGTTCTGCAATATCATTATAGGGTTTGTAAGCATGCTTGAATTTCATGCGTAGGAACATTGGGTCAACTCCTCCAAACTTCCCAGTGCAGGAGTTCTTATCACAACTTCCCTCAAAGGTGACAAGCAGCTTTTTTTTTTTTTTACTATTCACAGTACTGGGGAAGGGAGGGTAGGGATGGAGTGAGAGAGGAGAGAGAAGAGAAGAGAAGAGAGAGAGGCTATTGCTTCCCAATTGAAGCTACATGTTTTTTTGTTTGTTTGTTTGTTTTGTTTGTTTTTTATGGTGCTGCGTATTAGAACCCAGGGCCTTGTGAATTCAAGGCAAGCACTTTACCAACTAAGCTATATCCCCAGCCTGCTACATGGTTTTCATAGAGTGAATTTTCGGATTCACAGCTTGAAAGACATACTGCAATTGTGGGGACTTCCTACTAGCCCTTCTATTTGCTAGCTGTTTAGATAAACTGTATCTCAGACTAGGGGTACAGCTCAGTGGTAGAGCATTTTTCTAGCATGGATGAGGTCCTGGGTTCAATCTGCAATCCTACAAATGAACAATAACAACAACAACAAAGAACCCAAACCAAACCAAACAACAACAACAAAAAAAAAAAAAAAAAAACAAGGAAAAATCATATAAATTGTATCTTAAGATCCTAGAGATTTTTTTTGTTTGTTTTATTTATTTTATTTTATTTTATTTTATTGATTATTCAAAATATTACAAATCTCTTGACATATCATATTTCATACATTAGATTCAAGTGGATTATGAACTCCCATTTTTACCCCAAATACATATTGCAGAATCACATCGGTTACACATCCACATTTTTACATAATGCCCTATTAGTAACTGTTGTATTCTGCTACCTTTCCTATCCTCTACTATCCCCCCCTCTCCTCCCCTCCCCTCCCATCTTCTCTCTCTACCCCATCTACTGTAATTCATTTCCCTTCTTGTTTATTTTCCCCTTCCCCTCACAACCTCTTATGTGTAATTTTGTATAACATTGAGGGTCTCCCTCCATTTCCATGCAATTTCCCTTTTCTCTCCCTTTCCCTCCCACCTCATGTCTCTGTTTAATGTTAATCTTTTCTTCCTGCTCTTTCTCCCTGCTCTGTTCTTAGTTGCTCTCCTTATATCAAAGAAGACATTTGGCATTTGTTTTTTAGGGATTGGCTAGCTTCACTTAGCATAATCTGCTCTAATGCCATCCATTTCCCTGCAAATTCCATGATTTTGTCATTTTTTAGTGCTGCGTAATACTCCATGGTGTATAAATGCCACATTTTTTTTTCTCCATTCATCTATTGAAGGGCATCTGGATTGGTTCCACAGTCTAGCAATTGTGAATTGTGCTGCTATGAACATCGATGTGGCAGTATCTCTGCAGTACGCTCTTTTAAGGTCTTCAGGGAATAGTCCGAGAAGGGCAATGGCTGGGTCAAATGGTGGTTCCATTCCCAGTTTTCCCAGGAATCTTCATACTGCTTTCCAAATTGGCCGCACCAATTTGCAGTCCCACCAGCAATGTACAAGAGTACCCTTTTCCCCACATCCTCGTCAGCACTTGTTGCTGTTTGACTTCCTAATGGCTGCCAATCTTACTGGAGTGAGATGGTATCTTAGGGTGGTTTTGATTTGCATTTCTCTGACTGCTAGAGATGGTGAGCATTTTCTTGTAACCAAAATGTCTTCTGTTTTTTTCCCTTTAGATAAAGAATTATCAAGTGTCACTTCCACTAAATCCCAGTAGCCCCAGGAGTGCTTTTGAGGAAAATGTCATAAGAGAACCTCAGGAAGCCAAAGAAATCTCATCCATTTCCCCTTGTTCTTATTTAGTTGAGCTGTTCGATCTCAATCAATAAGTTATTCATCGAAGTGTTGTTCATTTAACTTTTGACAAGCACTTTAGGCATTCCTTAACCCTTTTGACATGGGCAAACATTCATTGGGTATTTATTCAACTCTGATACTCTGTAGTTATACATAGATCTGCATAGATGATATCCCAACTCTCAAGGAGCCAACAATCAAATTAAGAGTAGCAGAAGTGTAATAAGGACAACACCATGTTAAAACACATGAATAGGAGTCTATTCTTTTCCATTAGTATTGACCTTCACCGTGAGGCCCATGTTTCAATCAGAGGAAATACTTTCATATAGGAAATCTAAATTTTTTAACCTGTGACACAGGTATCTATGGTAAATCTTCTACTAATACCCCTTGTATGTAGACCTTTCAATTAGTATGGGCAAACTAATTTTGTAGTTTTCTGATGGCTATTGTAGAATCACATTGATTGTTTGAATATGTTCCTAAATAACTATATAGCCACTGGGGTTTCAGACAAGGAAGAAGGTCCTGATAGGTAAACTCTAGAAAACCACCTACAGTACTATAAAAGAGCATCTTAGATAAATCTTTGGGAGTATATCTGAGATTACATAACATCACACACACACACACACACACACACACACGCGCGCGCACACCTTAAAGAATTTGAAGAAAATATGGATGTTGACATTAGAGGAATTACCAGTGATTTTTCCCACTACCACATCCCAGGTTATTTGTTTTTAGCATGGTCTCTGAGATATCTTCCAGGTAACCAAAATAATTCTATTGTCTCTCTGACATTGCTTATTATTGTTACCAATTAAACTCCAACAATAAAGCAGCTTTGTAAGAGCATGGCACTGTCACATTACAGAGAACCGATGTCAAAATAAAGGTTCACTAACTTGAAGCAACTTACATCACTACAGCTTTCAGGTATATCCATGACCACAGAGCAGAGAGGAAATTTTATTTTGTGTCATTGAATGATACCAAGGACAGGCTCTTTCCTTGATATGTGAACAGAGAGAATTTTGTTAACAGTATTCTGTGAACAAAACACTTAAGAGAATGTATGTATACAATAGTTTTTTAAAAAAAGGGTTACTGACACAGATGCCAATTTGGTGGGGCATATGGAACATTTACACTTGCCTTTTTCTTTCTTTCTTGCTACAGCTGGTGCTGATTTAGTATGTGAAATTTTACTAGCAGGAGTGCTAATCAAGACAGAGATTCTGTAAGGATTTAGTCATTTATGTAGGGGAAACTACGGGTATCATTAAAAAGTAGAAGATCATCTTATGGAAAAACATTATCATTATCAACCTCATTTTTAAACTAAACAGACAAAATGGTACTGTAAGTATCACTTTAGCAGCCGAAAAAGTCAGAATGCTTTTTTGATAACGTTCTGAGAGGATTGCATCCACAGTTTAAAGTTTTGGTAGAAGCACGTTAAAGTTTGGTAGTGTCAGAGGAATGCAGAAGGGTGAGCAATCTAACAGCTAGCTGTTGAACTTTTCCATAGAGTGGTTCAGCGAGTGTGACTGCTTTTTGGAAACATCAGTTTTTTTTTTTTTTTGAACAAAATCTGATTATAATGGTGTAGAAAGTGAAAGTATTTTCCTGAATCATTTGGGGAAGTTGGAAGAAGAGGAAAAGTGTTCAGGATTTGATTCTTCCCTCTTATATTAGGGAAAAAAAAAAACATTTTGCAATATGAGGCCTCATTTCATATACTAATACCACTGGCTATCCAGGAGTTCAGAGGAAAATTAAATTTAAAAAAATCTTTGCTAAGTAGCAGCAGTATCATTGTCGGTACATTAAATATGTCGTACAGGTGGCTTGGTAGAGTTGGAGACCTGAACGGCAGCCACAAGACATCTGCTGCCTAAGGAAACTTGCAATGTGGCAGAGTGGTGTTTGTAGCTCCCTGTGGAAGGGTGCCAGCTGCCCATGGCATGGCTTCTACAGATAAACGGAAAGTCTCAGAGGTGCTTCCGTGGCAGGAGTGCATCCTTTCCACCCGCCTCTCCCGGAGAATTTAAAGGACAAGAAGGACCTGCAGGGAAGGCTCAGTTAGATATTGTTGGCTGAGTTGTAGATCATCTTTTCAATATTACTAAGAGCTTTGTCTGTGAAAATCAGCACATGCCTGCAATCAAACACTTTTATTCTGTTTTCATGCTTAATTTCTACGACCTGTAGCAAGTTATTTATTTTTACAGTATCATGACTCGTCTGTTAAAAAGTCCTAGACTTACCAAGACCCTGTCTCAAAATAAAATATCAAAAAGGGTTGGGGATGTGGCTCAGGGGCTAAGCTCCCCTGGGTTCAATCCCTGGTTAAAAAAACAAAAAACAAAAACAATCGTTAGAGATATTTGAAGGAAAGTTTGCTAAAATGCAAGCAATAGAATATTTTATTATAAAATAATTAATGGTTATAAATGTCTTAGATTACTAGTCTGTTTTAGAAAAATTTGACATAAATATGACACCTTTAAAAGCAGAATACACTTTATAGCTTATAACTATTGTGACTAACTGCCAATTAAAATTCACTTATTGGGTGTTATGATAGGGCAACCTATGTTTAAAAACCATAGTTTAAAAACTATGCTAAAAGCAGAAGGGACAAATATTGCACAGACAACCCATAGCCTTTGCTCATAATCTGGAATATCTAAAAATTATTAGTAAATAATTTATTTATTAATTATTTTGGGGGTATTGGGAATTGAACCCAGGGATGCTCTACAATGAGGTAACATCCCTGATAAAATTATTTTTTTATTTTGAGACAGGATCTCACTAAGTTGCTGAGGCTGACCTTGAACTTGTAATCCTCCTGCCTCAGCCTCCTGAGTCCCTGCAATTATAGGCATGTGACATTGTGCCCAGCATCTTAATTTTTTTTTTTTAACCTCAGGACTGAATGAGATTTTTTTACTATAAAAAGGGCATGATCATCTGAGTTATGTGATCAAAACTGAAAAAGTTGAAGACCTATAATTAAATGCACAAAGAGAAAAGAATAAATAGGTTTGTACTATGTTAAACTTTCAAACAATGCATATAAACTTTTCCTCTTCTATCAAAATTCCATTCCATCTTTAATATTCCCTAAGAAATGAAATTTCAAGAAGGAAACGATAGGTAGGAAGTTTGAATATTTGATGGTCTAAACACATTTCAAAAGAAGAAGAAATAAAATTATTTTTAAAAGCAAAAACTAGAGAGAGAGAAAAAGTATTTTTAGCAATGTTTATTTACACACACATATGCACTAAATTGTAGTGATTTCTAAGCATTAATATGTTTTCCTTTAAAAAATTCCGTTCAGCTGTGTTGAAGAAGGTAACTTATTTCTGAAATTCCACCTGATGAATATTATTTGAGAATTTCCTCTGTGAGGCAAATATATAAGTGGAAAACATTTATGATATGATCTGGGGCAAAACCATTTATTTCCTCTTCAAACTATCTTAAATTAGCTGTTAATCACTTATTCTACTTATTACTCATAAGTGTTTTTCCTCAGAGGAAAAATAAAATGCCATATTTGAAAAACAAACAGATATTCATTTTCTTTAAAATATGAGGTTAGTCAGCTAGAGAATAAATTAAGAGGGTTCACAAACTGTTAATGGTGACGGCAAGCATATGGCAAATTTGAACTGTCTGCAGGTCAGATTTTACTTTTGCTTTCCAAGTGTCTGTCAGTCATTGTTAGGATCCAAATAATAGGTGGAATTCAACGATATGAAATTGTTCAGCAAATTCTTGGACCAAGTGATTTTTTTTTTTTGCTCTCTCTTTCCTATAACACCCTCCTTGAAAGCAGTCTTACAAAATATTACCCAGAAAGAACAAGTACTTGCAAGGTGTTGTTGCCTTTTCTTTGTTGAATTAGGAAAAAGACATAGAATCAAATATTGTGTGTGTGTGCATATGTTTGTATGTATGAATACTAATATATGCACCTAGCTTGGTGCATCAAAGAATTACTAAGATGCTCATATTGCTGCATTTCTCTCATGACAACTCTTTCTTCTATTGTGAGTGTACCTTTCATGGTGGCCATGAAGAGCCTTCTCTTAATTTCTCTACTCCCATCACAGTACCTTTGCTTTGTAAAGCATGTTTGTGGCACTGGAGACTAATGACAGTTGGACCGTAATGAACTATTCTGCCAGAAATGGTAATCAGAGGAGCAATTAAGTGCAACTGGGATAAAAAGCTGAGCCCCTGTGACATTACAGAGTGGGTTAAAGAAAAAGAGAGAAAGAAAAGGAGGAGGAGTAAAGATTTGACATATGGGAGTTTTGAAATGACAAACCAAAAATCTCCAAAGGGATGAAAACCCTAAACTTAACCATTGCTGAGTACAGATGAGAAGGTACAGGTGCCACTGGCAGGAGCTGACTCAGTTTTGAGACGCTTCCTGTAGAATAGCTGCAGTTCTGGCTCTGAATAGATTATGGAATCAAGAATTGAAAGCGAGAAATGATGCCCGTTTCTCTGGGGCCAGAAGAATTCTTCTGTAGTTAAAAAAAAACTTTCCTGTTGAAATGACAGGAAAGCATTGGTCTTAAGACAGGATGGGGCTCAGTGGTGGAATGTTCATTCTAGACTGGGGTCAATGGTAGGAGATTCTGTAGGAGAATGCAGGTTTCTGACAGCAGTGGGGATGATGGACTCTTTGAAGAGTGGAAACCAGGTGGCAAGAATTAACTGTCAGAAGCAAGGTGACATAATGACCATGTCTAAATAGCAGGTGAAAGAGATCACAGCCCCTGTTGCAGCAGTGGATCCCAAGATGGGACAGTCTCTTCTGTCTGTCCAGTGTCATTGACCATGATTATTTTAAATGTAGGTTTGCTGCTACATAATGGGTCCATTGTGGGTCCTTTTACGTCCATTGTCACAGTAAAAGAGCAAGTATAGTAACTATGGCCTGAGACATGGAAACTGATGGAGGCCAGGGCCAACCCACCCGGGAAGTGCTGGACCAGCAACAGTACTAGCTGAAGGAGAGGAGAGTCCAGCATGGCAGGGAAAGGAGAGGAAGGATAAATATTGGGAACTACCAGGGGTCAGTTGCTGCAGTGGGGCTTGTAGTTAGTTCCACTAACCCTTTCTCTTGTAAGATTTACTGGACATTCTGACCAAACAGGATTCTGAAGAATCTTTACTTAAATAGAAATAACTGGTCATTTTTAGAAATGATATTGCTGGTATGAAGGATTTTACAAACTCTCCTCTGTGCTGTGGTCTAAGGTTTTTTGGCAAACCTGTGACAAATTATTTATCTCCAATATGGAGTGTGTGTGTTTTTGTTGGGGGGGGCAACACCATATTTTAGACTCAATAAGGCTTGTAACCTTGATAACTGCTCAATTATAACCAAGGTTGCTGGAGTAGGTCATGAATCATGCCAGCTGGCTCTCCTACAAATTCACGCCAACGACCTCAGCTGAGCCCTCCCTGTTATTCGGCAGTCTCTCTCTCTCTCTCTCTTTTTCCCCTACTGTATTTCCCATAGTTGCTGTTCTAAACCCTTTCCATTTTCCTCAAGTTCAAAAAAAATATTCTTGTACATTCAAACCAGAAGATGACCTCAAAACACACTTGACAGTGATTGGCACCAGGTAATCCCAACTCTAACCTCTTAATTCTCCAGTGGCTTTTGGGACACTATTCTCTTGTGGATCTTTCTCTCTTTCTACTGCATAATGCTGTCCCTTCGCTTGCCCCTCAAGGAAAGGCTTCCTATGGTTCTTGTTGGTCACCATCGTCACCTTTCTAATAAAAAGCCATGCACAAGATACATCAGTATCATTGTACCCATTCTATCACAATTGAATAATATGTTCATCAATGTTCTCTACCACCCAAGTTAAAAACTCGTTTTCTCCCTCCTTGATAGTAGTGGCTTTTCATGAGTCTCTTCTTAATATCCACAAGAATAATCTTTCTAAAATATAGTCTTGATGATTTTTTTTTTCTGCCAAGACTTTCTTTTTGATTCTACTTTCTATCTTGAATCAAATATTTTATTGTGAATATAATACTTCATTTTGTGAAATATGGCATTCTAGAAAAACATAAATGTAAGTTGCATTTGAAAAAATTAGAAAGTAATCACTGTTTACAACTAAGCTGAAGAAATAAGACATTACTTTTATCTTTGAAAACCTTGGGTTTTAAAGTTCCTGCCCAATTGCATGTTCCCTCTCGTTCATTGCATCTTCTCCCTTCTTTGGCTTAAGACCGCCACTATCCTTAAGATATCCACTATCTCTTGTTTTCCTTAGGTTTACCATATATGTGTATATATTAATTTATGTAGATGTTATACATATATATATGTTTTAACAAAATATGTATTATTATGTGGTTTCATTTAGCATGTTTTTGAAATCTATATAAAAGGAATGATAACAATGCATTATTCTGCAACTTGCTATTTAAACTCATATTAAAATTTTGGGAACAATTTATGTTGATATATATTAATGTAATTAATGGATTTTCACTGCCTCATAGGATTGTATTTCAAGAATGCATTCCAGGGAGAGGGAGAAACAGGGTAGGAAAGACAGTGGAATGAGATGGACATCATTACCCTAGGTACATGTACACAAATGGTGTGACTCTACTTCATGCACAACCAGAGAAGTGAAAAATTCTGCTCTATTTGTATAGTATGAATCAAAGAGCTTTGTTGTCATGTATAATTGATTAAAACTAATAGATAAATAAATAAGTAGAAAAAAACTAAAAGAAAGGATTTTGTAACTTAGAGGCAATAAAAAAAGAATGCATTCCAATTAATTTTTTTACTTTACTCTTGTGAGGCATTTGAATTGATTTATAAAAATGTTACTATGACTACTGTTACTACAAATGATCTTATGTAAGTTTCCTCATGTTCAAGTATTCAAGAGTTTTTCCAGGATGTATACCTAGAAGTGGTATTGCTGGGTATGCACAAATTTGCCATTACCAACCAATTCCTGCTTATTTTCCAAAAATAGTTTGCCAATTAATTCCATATCAGCAATGTATGAGGAGCTTCTTTGGTGTATAAATTACCAATGCCCGGTGTTATGGTTTGGATGTGAGGTGTCCCCCAAAAGCTCACATGTGAGACAATGCAAGAAGGGATGGAGGAGAAATGATTGTGTTCTAACCTTAAACTAATCAGTGAATAAATCCCTAATGGGATTAACTGAGTGGTAACTGGAGGCAGGTGGGGTATGGGTGGAAGAAGTGGTTCATTGAGGGTGTGGTTATGGGATATATATTTTGTATCTGGAGAGTGGCATCTCTCACTCTGCTTCCTGATCATCATGTGAACTGGTTCCCTCCCGAACTCTTCCACCATGATGTCCAGCCATATCTTGAACCCTGAGGAATAGAGCTGGCCTCCTATGGACTAAAACCTCTGAAACTGTGAGCCCTTAAATAAACTTTATTCCCTAAAATTTTTCTGGTTAGATCTTTTAGTTACAGCAGCAAAAAAAAGCTGACTAAAACACCTGGCATTTTTTCAGACTGACTTTTGCAGTCAGTTTTGTGTGTTCTATTTCAGAGGATGTGTAATACACATTTCTTGATCATGTTGACATTGTTCATTCATCTTCTATGAAAACCATTTATTATGTCTTCTTTCCATTTTGAATGAGTTGTTCAAATTTTTCTTTTTAATTCAAAGAATTTTAAAATTTATATTGAATTGCAATTCCTAGCTAATATTTTCCTTTTGTGGTTATGTCTGCTGTTTGATTTAAAACAAATAATTATTACCCTGAAGTAGTAAAAATATTTTTCTATATTCTCTTTTAAAATGTTAAAGTCTTGCTTTTTTTTTTTTTTTTAAGTTCTTGATCCAAATGGAATTGTTTGTTAATGGGATGGGAGACACAACCCTATTTTTTCTCTTATATTTAATCAGTCATCCCATCATAGTTTCATGATAAATTTATCATTTTCCCACTGATTTGCAAACATAGTTCTTTCATATGTCAGGTTTCTACTCAGGTACATAGATCTAATTCTGGGATTTTGGCCTTGTTTCATTGGTCTATCAGTTTATCTCCACAGTAATACCAAATTATCATAATTACTATATATTTGTAGTAAGTCTTACTATGGGCTTGAGGAAGTTCCTGTTTGTTTGTTCTCAGCTCCATCTCCTGTACTTTACATTGCTATTGTCACAAATGACATGTTTATACATGTGTACCCATTAACAAAGTTACATAATTATTGTTGTATACATTTGTCTTTTAAATCATATAGGGAACAAACAAAAGGGGGAAAAAGTTTTATAAACCAAATATGCTTTACCACCAGTTTTTAGATTTACCATGTAGTTTCCTTTTTATATGAAGTTATGGTCTAGTGTCATTTCAGTTCAGCAGAAATGTCTCCCTTTGGCATTTCTTGTAGGACAGACTTATCAGGAGAAAACTTCCTTATATTTGTTTATCTGATATCTTAATTTCCCCTTCATTTTTGAAGGATAGTTATACTAGACATAGAATTTTTGGTTAATAGTTTTTTTTTTTTTTTTTTTTTTTAAGTATTTTTAGTATCTGAACAAGTCATCCCAGTGTTCCCTGACCTTCCTGCTTCATGGTTTCTGAAGAGAACTCAGCTCACAATATTATTGAGGATCCTTTTCATGTGATGAGCTGCTTCTCTTTTGCTGCTTTCAAGGTTTTCTCTTTTGACAGTTTGGATAGAGTGTGTCTTACGTGGATCTCTGCATCTATCCTCCACATACTCATTGAGCTTCTTGGATAAATAGGTTCGTATCTCTCATTAAATTTGGGATGTACATAGTCACCCTGTATATAAGCAGTCTCTGGGCTCCTTTGTCTCTTTCCCTTCCCTGTGATTTTCATTATGTATAGTTAGTGTCTTATTGTTGTCCCATAGTTTCTTGGGCTATATTCCTTTTTCTTCATTCTCCTTCTCTCTCTGATTGCAAAATCTTGATTGATTTACATTCAGTTTCCTGATTCTTCTGTCTATTCAAATCTGCTGTTAAGTAGCTCCAATGAGTTCTTCATTTTAGTACTATGCTTCTCAACTCTAGAATTTCTACTTAGTTTTCTCTAATAATTTTTATCTGTTTACTGATGATTTCTATTGGTTGAGACACCCTTCTTCTCATTGTCTTTGATTCCCTGTCGATATTTTTCTTACTTTTTAAAGCTCATATAATGAGATTTGCAATCCTTTACTGGTAGGTCTAATGGCTGGACTTATGCATGGGCAATTTCTATTAATTTTTCCTGTGAATTATTTTCATAGAAATTTTTTCCATGCTAGATGTGTTAAACATTAAAATGTAGTAACAGTGGAAATCAGATTCTCTTCTCCTACTATTTTTCCAGCCTGTTTGAATTGTTGTTGTTGTGTGTGTTGTGACTTTCCTAAACCATTTTTAGAGGTCTGTTGTTTTTGTCATTTGAAACCACTATAATCTGTGTTCCATTAGCTCAGCATGTGTTTTGATAGTGTTACCTTAAACACCTGGGATTGACAAAAGAAAAAGAAAAAAAAATATGCTCTGACTTTGGATTAGCTTTGTGTCAGGGCACTTCTTCAATGCTTAGTCATGCAGTCTAACACTCTCTCATAGCCTTCCCTGCCTATTTGTATGGAGATTTTAGGGTAGCCAGCGGTGAAAACTTAGGTCTTTTGAGGCCTTTTTGTAGCATCATCCCACCTTGGATATGCATGCCCTGGGTATGCTTGTGGATTTTTTGACTCCATGTGATACGAGGAAGCTATTTTAAACACTTACTTTCACATGTATCTCTTTTCTCAAGCTCTTCCATCCTAGAGGTTGCTCAGTCTGTGTTTTGCTTAAGTGTTGTTCCTTGCCCTAGTCCACTCCACCCAATACTTGTGCCTTTTTATGATTCACAACTCCCTGAATGGCCACTCGTGCCCTGGAACACTCTGAGTTGAATATAATTTTGGGAAGCCATTGTCCTTAAGAAAACTACAAGACAGGTTTGAGATACACAACCACAGTTCTTTGGGAATAAAGTTTGTATAGCTCTGTCTGATGCCAACAAACTGTACTAAGAGTGCAGGCCTCTGTTCTCCTGCTGCCACAGGCTGTGTGTGGGATGGAAGGCAGGTATATTCAAATGCCTTAGCACTCACTACAAGCCGCAGCTTCGTTCTTCACCAAGTCACCCGCTGGATGTTATAAATTTTTGACTAGATTTCCAAGTTCTTCAAAAGTTGATTCTAATAGTTAGCTCATTAGTTGCTTTTAGAAAGGGAGGGGACCCTATAGTTCCCTACTCTGACATATTCCGTATCACTACCCCTTTACACAACACTTGGCTTTATGTTTTTCTAGACTCATTTATAATCAGTTTGTCAAGTTCCATGAAAACCCTGGTTTCATTGAAACCTTTTGTTTTTGAGATGATTATAGATTTACATATGGAAATAATATAGGGATGCCATGTACTATTTACTCAGTTTTCCCCATTGATTACATCTTGTAGAAGTATAGTAAAAATCACAACTAGGATATTCACATTGGTACAGTCAAGATAAAAACATTTCCTTACTAGAAGGATCACTCATAATGACCTTCCATAGCCACACCTACTTCCCTTTTCCTCCACCCCCTCCTCAGGTCCTGATAACAACTAATCTTTCTCTATTTTTATAATTCTGTTATTTCATGAGTGCTGGAATAACTCATGAGTAATGGAATCATGCAATATCTAATCTTTTGAGATTGTCTTTTTTCACTCAGTGTAATTCTCTGGAGACTCAGTGAGGGGATTCCACGGGATGTAAGTTTATTTGTTTTATACTATGGAGTAGTATGTGTTTCATGGCATACATTTGTCACAGTTTAATATTGGGCATACAGGTTGTTTCCAGTTTGGGGCTATTACAAGTAAAGTTATGAATACTTGTGTACAAGTTTTAGTGTGATCCTGTCCTCATGTATCTGGTAAATATGTCCATTGGGGCAATTGCTAGGTTTTATAATAACTACATGTTTCACTTTGTCAAGAAACTGCCAGAGTGTTTTCCATAATAGGCAATTGTGAAAGTTCTAACTTTCCACTAGACCTCTTTGGATACTACCCCAGTAGGGAGAGAGTGGGATGTCAAATTGCTGCCAGGAGATAGAAGTTGAGCCTCTCCTCTGGTCTCCACTCCATACTACATCTCTCAGCACAGCAAGGAGATATAGTATGGCAAGTGGGCTAAAACAAAGGAGGCCTTTTTTGTTCTTTTTTAACATCAACCCAAAGGATGTATCTCTTTTCCCCAAGCTCTTCCATCCTAGAAGCTGCTCAGTCTGTGTTTTGCTTAAATGTTTTTCCTTGCCCTAGTTAAGTTCCTTTAGCACAAGTGGAACGGCATGTTCCCAGATTGGTTCTTGCTCATGGGATAGGCACATAGTTACAGATTTTTTTAATTAACTGTCCACAATAGAGTGGTTATTGCATAAAAATTTTCATGTTTTGGTAGGATGCCCCCCCTTTTTTCTTTATATTTAGGTAGAGTAGGTATTTTTGAAACACTTTTTGGTCTGTGACCATTGGTGTTATGCATTTGCTGGCTTCTTCAGTTCTAAGTTTGAGCTATAGGAATAAAAAAAAAATCCAGGAAACATAATCAGCATATCATCCCTCATGTCCTGTGGTCTGCCTTCTTGTCTTATAGTTTTCTTGTATGTATATGTATTCAGGGTTTTTAGGTACACCTAGAGTGCTAGTGAAAATTATAGACACAGTATCTTTCCAAATGGAGAAATATGCTCTGGTTAGGGTTGTGATATAAAAGGTCCAGAGTCTAAAAATCAATTAGGTGAAAATAAAAATATGATATTGAGTCATTTTATCCATGAATATAGTATTTCTTGCATTTACGTCTTTTAGATATGTTTTTCAGTAAAGTTTTATGATTTTCTTTTTCTACTCAAATGTCTTACATATTTTTTGGACTTATCTCTTGTGTGCTTCATATTTTTAGATACTATTACAAATAGTATTTTAAAAATTATATGTCCTTACCTGGCATTGGAATGTATAGATTTTAGCTTGATTTATGTTCCACTTGCATACATTAACTTTGTCAAATTATCTTAAATGTTTTCATAATTTATCTTTAGACTTTAAAAATGTAGAGTTATACTGCTTATGAATTATTATATATGTATTTCTTTCTTTCATTTCTTTTCTTATATTTTTTCTACTGTTCCTTGTCTTATTGTAATAATCTCCAGTACCATGTTGAGTAGATATAGTGACAGAAAGCAATTTTGTCACGTTCTTGAGTTTAGAGATAACCTTGTGATGGTCATTATAGATTCTTTTGTAGATTCTTTAACTGATAAAATAATCTTATATTCCTAGTTTTCAAAGAGTTATAACCTGAATGAATGATAAATTTTATTAAATGCTTTTACTGTACCTATGGGAGTGCTAATTTTGATATTTTCCTTTAATCTTTTAAGGCACTGAAGTAATTCTGTAATTTTCTAATATTGAATAAAATTTACTTTTCTGAAATAATCACTATTTGGTAATATCACATTGTATTTCTCATATATCTCCAGATTTAATTTGCAAATACATTTTAGTATTTTTTATTTGTCTTTTGAAATTGGCCCATAATTTTCTTATCAAACTGGCCATGTGGTTTTACTATTAAAGATATGCAAATATCATTAAAAATGTTTGAAAATGTTTTCTGTTTTTCTGTTCTCTAAAAGTGTGAAATAATCTAATTCTTGATTAGTAAATATATCAAAATAAATGTTTATCTCAGTGGAAATTTTTAAATTACATTTTCAGTTTCTTGAAGAGGTAATGACATATTTCAATATTTTTTCTAGAAATTTGTTTTTGTTGCCAAGTTATTTAAATGTAGTATTATAACATTGATATAAATTATTTCAAAAAAATTTTTAGTTATCAATGAATGTTTTTTTTGCTTATTTGTATGTGGTGTTAAGAATCAACCAGTGTCTCAAATATGCTAGGCAATTGCTCTACTACTGAGCCCCAGCCCCAGCCCCAGTTTTTAGTAAGTGTAGCATCACTAATTTGACTGTACATTTTGTTTATTTTACATTCTTTCCCTTTTTAAACTGATTATTTCTTTTTAGAAATGTACCTTAATTTTATCATAAAACCAACTTTTAGGTGTAGTGATGCTCTGTTTTTTATCTTTAATTTTATTAAATGATTTTAATTTAGCCATTTTCTTCTCTTTATTTTATTGTTTTCTTCCTTTTACTTGATTGTGTTAATGCCCATTTATGCTCTCACCTCAGATTTGTGCCCTGCCACTAAAGAATGACTCATTGAAATTCAGGTCTCTGACCACCAGGAATGAACAGATACCCAAGGGCAAAAGTCCATTAAAAAATATCTAACTCCTTGGGTACACCTATAATCCCAGCAGCTCAGTGGGCTGAGGTAGGAGGATTGAGAATTTAAAGCCAGCCTCAGCAACTTAGAAAAATATTAAAAGGGCTGGGGATGTTGCTCAGTGGTTAAAGACCCTTGGTTTCAATCCCAAAACAAACAAACAAAAAACATCTCTAACCCCTTGGATTCTTTATCATTGGTCTCTATGTACTCTTTTGTTGTTACAGTAACTCATCCAGCCATTACAAAAAGGTGTCTCCTATTCTTTACCATTTTTAGGTGTGGTCCCCTAAAGTGTTTGTGGGAAATCATTCTGCCCTATAGTCCTCTAGGTCTTTTCATGGCACCTGTGGTCTAGAAACAATGTTCAATGTTTTAGTCAGCTTTGCTTTGCTGTAACCAAAAAGCTTGACAAGAACAACTTAGAGGAGGAAAAACTTATTTTGGCTCATGGTTTTAGAGGTTCAGTCCTTGGTTGGCTGACTTCGTAGTTCTGAGCCCAAGGTGAGCCAGAACATCAAGGCAAAAGGCTATGACAGAAGAAAACAGCTCAGGATATGACAACCAAGAAGCAGAGAGAAAATTCTGCTTACCAGGGACAAAATATAATACCCAAAAGCACATCCTCAATGGCCAACCTCTTCCATCCTCACTCTATCTGCCAACAGTTACCACCCAGTGAATCCGTATCAGTGGATGAATCCACTGATTAGGTTTCAACTCTGAACATTATTGCTTTGTCTCACAAATGAGTTATAAGGAAACGCCTCATATCTAAACCATAACACTTTGCCCTTGGCCCCCCCCAAAATCATCCTCATCTCACAATGCAAAATATACTTAGCCCATTTCTAAGAGTTCCAGCATTGCCCAAAAGTTCAAGTCAAAAATTTCATCTGGGACTCAAGGCAAACTCTTGGATATTTTTCCCCTGTAAAGATCAAAAGCAAGTTACATATATCCAATATATAATGTCATAGAGTAAACATTTCTGTTCCACAAGGAAGAAATAGGGGTCTAGAAAGAAGAGATGGGACCAAAGCAAGCCTGGAATCCAAGCCTGGAATCCTGTAGCTCTATGTCCACCATCTGGGACACATTCCATTTGTGGGATTTCCAAATGGCCTTCATGGCTCTACCCCCATGGCCTTGCTGGTTGCAGTTCACATGGTTTCTCTATTGGCTTGTATTTGTTTGATTCCTGCAGCTTTCCTTGGAGACATTCCATATTACTAGCATCTCTTAATCTTGGGAGTTTCCACTGCAACATTGGCTTCCTTCTCACATCTTCATGAATCACTTTCTTAGGGACTTCCTGCAGGTATTTCAGCTCTGATACATTTTGTCTGACCTCTCAGATCTTCTTTCAAAATCTCCATGGAAGTTTCCATGACTCCCTAACTCCAGAATCCTGCATTTCTGCAGAAACTGCACAAGGTTGACATCATCTTCTGCTATCTTGAGCAGTAGCCAAGCCACTTGAGCCTGTATCTGCAGTAGCCACTGAGTACCTGCATGGCTCAGTACAGTGAAGCAACTTTCTAACCCTCCCCACTGAGAGACATCAGGGTGCTTCCATGGACTCTTCTCAATGGAATTCTTGCCTTTACATCCTTGAGCCTGGGATGAGTGTCAGTTTCTGAGATACTCTCATGTCATCTTTCTTATAGTTTCTTGGTAAAGTACATAGCATCTCTTGAGTAGCTGTAATCTCTTCAACAAGCATACATTCCTTAGCCCCAACTCTACATGCACTTTCCTAAGCAAAATGCAGGGTTTTGCTATCTTTTTAGGCTGGGATTTCTGCTTCTGATTCTCATAGTAAATCTGGTTAAAACCTACCAACAATATCCATGCCACTTACTGAAGTTTCCTTCACCAGATTAATTATCCCATCACCTTTAAATTCAGTTTCATACTAATTCTCAGGAAATGGGCAAAATATATTCAAGTTCTTTGCTAGAATATAACACATGTGGCCTATGGACCAATCCTCAATTCCTTTTTTAAAAAAATTTTTTATTTGTATTTATGCCCTTTGATATATCATACATAGATGGGGTATAATTTCTCATTTTTCTGATGTACATGTTGCAGAATCACATTGGTCATGCAATCATGTATACACACAAACACACACACACATATACACACACAGAGGAATAATGTCTGTTTCATACTACTATCTTTTCTATCCCCACATCCCCTCCCCTTCCCTCCCATCCTCTACCTAAAACCTCATGAGTGCAGTCTACTTTTAAGTGGATATTTGTATCTTCTGAGTTCTCACCAGAATCACACACTAAGCTTTGTGTGCAATATTCTAAAACTTGTCCAGCTTTCATCTCTAAACTTTGAAAAATTCCTCCTACAAACCAGCCTCAAAGAATTCTGAACCGCACAGTCAGGTTAGTAACAGCAACAATATCACTTCCTGGTATTGATTTCTGTTGTAGTCAGCTTTGTTTGCTGTGACCAAAAAACTTGACAAGAACTACTTATTTTGGCTCATGGTTTCAGAGGTACAGTCCATGGTTGGCAGACTCCATAGCTCTTGGCCCAAGATGAATCAGAACATCATGGCTGAAAGGTGTGGTGGAAGAAAGCAGCTGAGAACATGATAATCAGAAAGCCCAGAGGGAACCCCTCTTATCAGAGACAAAGACATAATCCCCAAAGGCACATCCCTAATGACCTACTTCCTCCAGTCACACCCTATCTGCCCAAGGTTTTAGATTATGGTCCAGCTAATCTATATCAGTGGATTAATCCATGAATCCACTAATAAGTGGATTAGTTTACAATTCTCATAATCTAATCATTTCACCTCTGAATTTTCTTGCATTGTCTCACACATGAATTTTGAGGAATACCTCATATCTGAACCATAACACCAAAATTTTTAACATAATTTTCTAAAATCTTTGACCTCATTCTGCCTTTCCTGGTTTTATATCCTACACTGTAGTGACCTTTCCCACATGAAAACTTCTTATTAATTTTCTAGACATGATCTATGTCATAATTATTGGTAACTTCCTAATTTCTCAACAATGAATACAAATCCTCTGTTTTGTAACATTATGATCTGGGCATACAGATATTTCTTTTTTACAGGAGTGTATACTGTTTTCTGAAGGAATGAATTCACATCCAACGTCTTCTGTTGGGTCTTTAGTTCTTGAAGAGTAGGGACTGTGCCTGACACTGAGGAGCTATTCCAGTCAGTGATTACAGATTGAATGAGCATGCTTTTGAATCTTCTCACTTAACATATATTTTCTCCTGTGTGCAAATTTGGTGCTCTGGCTATAGAAGTAATGACCAAGAAAGTAATAAAGTCCTATATAGTCATTGGGATTTTTCTTTCCTGTTGATTCTAGCACCTGTAGCCCAACTCAGAAATGGTATTAACCCAATTCCACCAAGCATTTTGGTTATACCTTTGGGTTCCGGAGTCTAATTGCTTATAATGAAATACTGGAGTCATAATTTGATGGTCTGTAGGTTTCTCAGCTGTTCTCTTTATGAGAAAATCTATAATGGGATATTTTGCATGTGACTGTCTATATTTTATATGCAACACATCAGTGTTGTGTAAATTTCGTGAACAACTTGTATTATCATTGAAACCACAGAAGCAACAAACAGTTATAATTATAGTCTGAAGCAGCTATAGTGTTTCAAAGTTGCCTACAGTAGTGATATTACAATGAAAATGTTCTGTTTGCCTGCAGCTTTCACTGTGCTCAGTGACATCACAATTATACTAAATTTTAACAGAAACTTCTGTCCTTAAACAGAAACAGCTTGTTTGAAAATCTAAGAGTTTTCTTTCTTCTGAATTCTTTGATTCTTCACTGAATAAAAGTGGTAGAAATGGTAAATATCATAGCATAACTGCATTCTTTGTTACTTCCCGGCTGGTTTTGCTATCATCGAGTAATAGGTATTCTACTTCACTCCACATGGGGAATGAATGCACGTTATTTAAAACTTCTTTCTGTGCATCTGCTACTTGTCAACTCATGATCTTCTGATCCTTGAAGATTTGACAACCCTGTGATTTGCTGTAATGGAATTACTGAAAAGTTATCAACAGAGACGTTGCCATGTAAGAATGCAAAGTAAGTCCTTAGATGTTTAGAGGGAAATGAACTTCAAAAGGGGAGTGGTAGACACAAAGAAATACCTGATTCATGCAATTTTTGGTGTGGCTCAGTGAGTCTTTAATTTTGTTGACTGGAAGAGAGGATGTTTATATTGCCTTTCCTTTTCCTGGGTTGTGACTTATTTTTCTATTCATCAACACCTCATATGGCACTGAATATACCTCAGAGGGGAAAGTCAAGTCAAAGAATGCTCTACTTGGGATTGGAAAGCTGGATTCCTGTCCTGCTTTGTCTGGTCATTTTTGCCACTGACTGCAGCAGAAACATTGGGTCAACTTTCAGGTTTTCTGGGCCTTTAATTCCTTATCTATAAAGCTGATGTAAGTGGTAGGTTAGACTGGCAATCCTCAAAATAGGGCCCCTGAACCAGTAACATTAGCGTGATCTAGGACATAGTTAAGAAGCAACCCTGGTCCTACTGAATCAGAAGTCTGAAAGGAGAACCTAACAATCTGTTTTAATAATATTTTAGGTGACTCTAATGCATGCTAAATGTTGAAAAGCATGGAGTTAGCTAAACTTTAGAAAACTTCTCACTGGAAACTTTCACAAGCCTCTATGAATGTAAAGTAATTTAGGTCTACATGGATGTTAAGTAGGCATATTCCTCTGCTTGTAATTAAATTTAAGATTTGGATTCCAAACACAGATTTAGAAGCATATGTAAGAAAAAAAGAAAAAGAATACTGAAACTGTTGTCCAAGAAAAGTAATTACTCTAAAAATGTTTTTTGAATATAAGCATTTGCAGAATTTGCCTGCATTTGACACTGTAAAATGAACTTGGTATTTCTGTCATACATGTATCTTGATGAATATTTCCACTGAATGATCACCACTGCTTAATGCATATGATTTCATAAAAATAATTTAAAATTATTCATATTTATTGTAATTCAGTTTTTATATTTATGGAGAACAGTTAATAATCTGTTCTACATAAGTGCACATATGGCTAAAATTTTTTGTTATTGAATATTTGGGCCTTTGGTCTCCTATATAGGAAAATGTCCTTGTATTGAACCACTTCTGGGCTTTGTTAGCATATGCTTTACCTAACAGCCTGTCTGGCTCCATTTTTTATTAGTGTAGAAGAGTTTTGGGTAGTGATTTTGATTTTTGAGGACTGGTGTAATTATATTAACCAGAACTTTATGTTTTCCAAGGTCTCTGAAAGAAAGAGTTGGAGAATCTTTTATTCGTGGTCTAAATAAGTTAATAAATATAAATATATGACAAAGAACATAGAAAGGCAGCTTTTAAAAAATGAAAATGCAGTATTAAATTTAGAAAGTAAAATGAGAACTGGGAAAGGGTACTGGGAGAAACATTTCTTTTTATTTTGTGTTGATGAACATCCTAAAACTTGATTATTCTCTATAAAGAATGGCTAGATTTCTCCTTTCTATAAGATAATCCAAGTTCACCTGAAGGCTAAAATACATGAATAAATGCCACATTTTGGGTTATTATTTTTATCACTGATTTCCAGAAGCTTGTGAAAAATTAGCTAAAATCTTAAATAATTTTATTTTTTTTCTTTGCAACTGGAAATAGCCTAAAAAAAGCATACTGAAAACAGTAAGAAATTAGGTTTTTTCTTTAGTTTTTTTTTATAGAATCAAGTGAAGGGCAAAAGACATTTTGAGAAGTTATTCACCAAATATTTATCGAACACCTATTGGTATTAGGTACTGCATTTGAAATTAAGGTAGATCATACATGTGTGTCTTACTTTATCAGAGATTAGGATCTAGTGAGGGAGGCAAACATTAAAAAAATCAAGTACACAAGCTATGGATAAGTATACAGTGCTATGAAAAAGATGTGCATACTGCCTAGTTTGGGAATCGGGAAAGACTGACTTACATTTTGATAGAAATCCCTCTGTTGTTTGGGCAATGGAAGGTAGGAAGTCATTGTGGTAATCCAGGTACTCTTTGAGGACTTCGGGTATAAAAATCCCTGTACTAGTAGAACTTATAAAAGTTAAATGTGAAGTTCCAAGAATGCATAACAAAAATTTGCATTTCTTTTATTTGTTTTCTTTTATTGTCAACAAACCATATCAAAATTGAGTGACTGAAGACACCAATGTATTGTGCCTTAGGGTTCTATAAATAGG
This sequence comes from Callospermophilus lateralis, assembly GCF_048772815.1. Taxonomy (NCBI): domain Eukaryota; kingdom Metazoa; phylum Chordata; class Mammalia; order Rodentia; family Sciuridae; genus Callospermophilus; species Callospermophilus lateralis. Next base: position 83,803,080 of record NC_135313.1, read on the forward strand.
TTGGCTGGGCTCACTTCCTATAGTTCCTCATGTGGTTGCTGCCATATAGGAGCAGATTCTAGAATCGTCTGCATATTCAATCACATGGCCCGTTTTGCATGCATGCCTAAGAGGTCAACATACCACCATGTGGCCATTCGTTCCTGCAGGACATCCTGAACTTCTTACATGGTGGCTTAGGACTCCAAAAGGCAGGAAATCCAGATTGCCAGTTCTCCTGAAGGGCTCTTATATTGGACTGGCTCAGCAGCAGAAATGCTATATTCATTTGGTCAAAACAGCCACAGGCCAGTCCAGATTCAAAATAGTCCAAGAGTAGACTCCACATCTTAAAATATGTTGTGATAACTCCCAAGGGTCTATGCCTTGTATTGTCATGTGCTTGTGCAGTCCCCTTTCATATTGGATAGGACTGACCTGTGTAACCAATGCAAGGTTCTGTGACTTTCCAGGCTAGGTCACATTGTGGCTTTTACTTTGTTGCCTCAAGATTATTTTCTTGGGTCAGATCTAGCCCCTGTGTGGAGCGGTCTTTTGGAGAGTCCCAGGTGGAAAGGAAATGAAGATATGGGTATCAACTGCCACCATCAACTTGCCACTCATGTGAGTGAGTCATTCTGAAAGTGGATCACCAAGCTCTAGTCAAGCCTCAAATGAGTGCAGCCTCATGAGAAAACTCAAGCTGGAACCACCCATCTGAGTTGCTCCTCAATCCTGTCTGACTGGAACTATACGATATGATGATCATTCATTATTGTTTGAAGGTGTTGAGTTCATTGTAATTTGTTCTTTGACAATGGATAAGTAACACAGAGACTTTAGAGAAAATCTGGGGCTGGTATTCATGTCTGACTCACCAGTGTAACTCATACAATAGCTCCTGACTCACGGTGATTCATATCATAAAGGAAAGAAAGTCATGATGTCCTAATCACCAAATGGCCTTCTCAGTGCATGGCTTCTTGGAATGGAGACAGGACAAATGTTGGTGCCAGGAAGCATGACACAGTAGAGGTGGAATTCTGGGTACAGAAGAGTAGTCTATGTGCAAAGATCATGCAGTAGAATATGGTCACTTTTTGATAGGTGTGACAGGATTGTTGACAGCCTTGGCCAGAATTGTAGAAATCAGAAGGCAAAAGCTTCCTGAAGGCTATGAAGATTAGATCAAAGTCTTCCGGTTTGTGCACATGTCTTTTTCTTCTATCATAGAACATGATTGAGTTGGTCTGTAGAAAAAAAACTATTTTGCTCTTCTAAGAAATCACTGGTTTGTGGTCAGTAACTTGTGTTCTGATAGGATAGCTACCTTTGTATTCCTGGGCGACTTGTTTTTGTGTCTTCTCAGTTCATTTATTCTTTCTTCATATCAAAGATAAACCTAACAGATATTTTTCAGTGTTTTGAAGAAAGAAATACCAGCTGAAAGTCAGAAAAGAGCAGTAATATAACAACCTCCTAGAACTTCAGGGACAGTTATAAAGTAAAATCACTATCCCTTTGTCTTACACAACATTTACCTGTGTTTTTGAAGTTTTCAAGAAGATAGAGAATGAGGCTTAAGCATATTTTCTTAAAACAATTTTGCCATAAGGCTTCTATATGTCAGTATTTTTAACATAAAATTGTGGAATAAAAATAATAAGAAATATTACAGATTTGATAGGGTATTGGAAGATTTGGGGAGAATGTTATTAAAAGCAGTATTATATGTAAGATATATGTACCAAATTCATATGTTCTGTTTTTGAATGGACTAAGCATGAAAGAAAGTCATGGCTCAGTAAGAATTCAGGATAAGAGAGAATACTCTAGGAGGGAAATATAACCTATGAGGTGTTGGGAATGTGGGACAGATAGATGAGACACAAACAACTACCAGCCAGTAGATCCCCGGACTGGGCAGAGAGTATGTGCTAAACAACCCCCACTTGCCCACACCTCAACCTGTCACATCAAGTTCCTTCTCTACAATCAGAATTCATACAATCCTTCATTTCCCCTGCTTTCTGGAATGAAGCAATAATGGCTGTCCAGACTCCCTCTAAAAATACTGCTTCTATTCCTTAAATAAGACCTCTTGCATGATGTTGGGAGGTAGAAAATAAAAGGTTAGTGGGAACTGGAATGAGATAACCAAACAGAGTAGACGGAGGCAAAACTGTGCACGAAAGTATACTTGGCAGTGACGGTGGTTACAGAGTGGGTGGGCCAAGGAAGATTTGGAGCCAAGTGGAAATCACAATAATAGCACATACACACAAAATTTCTGCATTTTCAAATCCAAAGATTACCTTTCAATATTCAAAGGCTGAAAATCATGATTGGTTGCACATTGGTCTTCTTAGATGTATATCTGGTTCAGAATTTTTCAGTAAGGACAGGAAAACAACAGGTTTGAATACACATTTTTTTAAAAAAATTACAAAAACAATGTGTGCTTTTTGAAGAAAATTTGGAAATACAGAAAATTACAGAGATAAAGGAGGAGAAAAATAAGGAGGCAGAGGAGTAGGAGGAGAAACAACTCAAAAAATTCACTTTACCTATTTAGTTTATCTTCTTCTTTTAGTGCTCACCCCCTTTTCCTCTATACAGAGTACTTTACACACAGCATATAACATACCCACAAATATACCATATAATTTAAATGTTTACTTTTTTCACTTAAGGATTTTTAAATTAATTTTTTTGGAGGAAACATCACAGGAAGTGGCTGTACTTTCATTGAGAGCTAAAATGTAACTGTTGGTTACTTAAAGATCCCTCTTTTTTTTTTTGGAACTTCATAATGATTTGATGTTCACTGTTATAAATAACTTTGTAAATACTACATTGTGATGAATCAGGTTATTTCCAAATTTAACATTTTCTTAAAGGATAGATTTCTTTAAAATTGGTTATTTTGGATAGGAATTTCATGTTTGCAGTTTGCTATTTATGATTATCTGAGCAGTGACTTGATTCTTTAATGAGGTATAGTTCCTCTTTAAATTCATAGATCCTCACCAAGAACCAAAATCATATATAAGAAATGATCCATTCAGACGTGGGCTCCTCTCCAGACTTCTGAACTGCTGCATGTCGCGTATACCAGGGTGAACCCTGGTTGGTGGCAGCCTTTGAATTGCATGTGAACAGACACAACTCTTTGCAGAATGGTTTCACATGAAGTGGTAGGAGGAGGAGAGTAAAACAACTAGAATGTTGGCAACATTCTTGGTCAACTAGCTTGAGGATCTAAAGAGATCCAACAACATTTAAGACACAGAATCTTATTTCTGTTTTTTATTTGGTACACTTAAAATAAAATATACATTTTTGGGGACACACCTTTCTTTTAAAGCTCCACTGAAATGGCATTTATGTGGAATGTTCAGATGCAAAATGAAAACGTTTATGAACACAGAAATGTTACAGTAGTGATGCCACTTATCTACTTTTCTCTTTCCGAATCTTACATTTTGTAAACAAATGTTAGTATTTTTTATTCAACTCACTGTTTGACTATTTGTTTTTCACTAACCTTTTATTACTATACAAATATTTTTATATGTTGTTATGAGTGCAACCTCCTATTAGTTTCAAATTCTGTAATGTCATAATCACACAAAAGACTGAAGTACTGATTATGCCTCAGATAATGTAGTTGTTAATGATCAACTTAATGTTAAAAGCCATTACTGCTCATTGACATAATTCTGAGAACATTATACTGTAGAAGTGCACCTTTTGTGTGGAAATAGAATGACAAAATTGAAATGTTAAAAGTTGAGTGTCTGAATAATAGCCTGTGAAATCATTTAGACAAGACCATTGTTGCCTCTATTGTTCAAAGACCAGAGAGTGACAGGATGAGACAAAAAAGGAGAAACACCACAATGGCACCCCTTGCAGGTTTGAAGGGAGATGGAAAGTAAAGAGGATCCCTATTTGTCTGTTTCTTTTCTTACAGGGTCTTCTCCTAACAACAGAGCACCCTCCTCTGGCCACTTGCCAAAAAGGGATGCTGCCTTGTTTTTGATTGGCAGGAGTCAAGCCAGGCAGGGGCTTACTATAAGAACCCTGCAAGGAGATTTTTTTCTTCTTCTTCTTCTTTTTTAATATTGTTTTTAGTTGTTGATGGACTTTTATTTTATTCATTTATTTATATGTAGTGCTGAGAATCGAACCAACCCAGTGTCTCACACATGAATCGAACCAACCCAGTGTCTACCACTGAGCCACAACCCTAGCCCGAACATTTCCAATACATTGATGGCTGGCAGTAATTCAAACCCATCACTCAGAGCCTCCATGCTGCCTACTCAGGGGTTTTGGTTCATGAAGCATTTCAAAGCTGGGAAGAGACATTAGGAAAGCAGTAACTGTGTAGTGAGTCACTTTAACAAACAACCTGCCAGCCCACTTTGGTACTCTGCCTTTTGGGGTCTATTTTCTTTGGTCTCTTTAGTCATTTTTGATGTGGTGAGTAGAGGAAAGTCAATAGAGTGTAGAAAGAGAAAGAAAGATGGTGTGCTCATGTGTTAAGGTAAGGGATAGATGTGTGTAAGCCCTAAGGCTTGTTTGATGGAGTCAGTGGGATCTAAAACAGAGGTGTAGGGCTTAGTGGTAGAGTGCTTGCCTACATGTATGAGGCCACATGTTTGATCCCTACCACTACAGAAAAAATAAGCAGAATTAATTAATTAATTAATTAAATAGAGAGGCATGGGACTTGGGGGGTGGCTTAGTTGTAAAGCACTTGCCTAGACTGTGCAAGGACCTCAGTTTGATCCTTAGCATTGCAAACCAAACCAAAACAAACCAACACAAACAACAAATGTGTAGTTTGTTGCTGGATCATCTAGGGTCACTGTTCCATGGTCAAACACCTCATTCCTTCCTCTTTGACTGATCTTTAATATTACTCATATTTGTTCTAATTGGCAGCAAGTAGGGATGAATTGCAATATGCTCATCATTGACACTAGAAATATCCAAAACTTATGATTTGCTTATTAGTGGATGAGTGACAGTTATATTCACTTATAATAATACAAGCATAGTTCTAAACATTCTTTGTTCAAAGCACCATTCTAAATGCTTCATATGTGTTAATAAGGGAGAATTTGTTGGAAGTAGTCCCCTGAAATAGAAATGTACAATTGTTTCTGATTATCAGAGAGAAGGGAAGAATATTTGTATTATCAGAATGGATGAAGACTGATGTTCAAAATGCACTTTAGTTTTAAAGAAAACATGGAATTATGCTTAGAAAATAACTTAAGAAATCAGACATTTAAAAATATTTTAAAAGATTTCTACAAAATTGGATGATTTTTAAAAGGCTTTATTGACATTGCATTTTTTAAAATTAAACCTTGTTTTCCTGAACAGTAGTAGATCTACAAAATAGACGCCATACACAGTTTACCCAGTTTCCTTTATCATTAAAATTTGTAGTAGTATGGTGGACATGTTATAGTTGATCAAGCAATATTAATGCATTGTGATTAAAGTTCATAGTTTACTTAGCTTTCTTGTTTTTTCCTGACATCTTTTTTCCATGGATCTCATCCAGGACACCACATTTCATTTAGTCACATCTGTCCTTTGCTTTCTCTTGGCTGCGACAGTTTCTCTGATTTTTTCTTATTTTTGATGACCTTGACAGTTTTAAGAAGTACTGGTTAAGTATTTTGTAGAACATCCTTCAATGGGGGTTTGTTTGATACTTTTCTCATGAGTTGGCTGGGGTTTGAGGATAATTTTTAATATTACTGAAAACACTTCCAGATTTCTGTCACATTGGTTTGTGGGGAAGAGTTCATAACCTGGAATTAATGAAGGAAATATTATTTATTTATGGCTAGTGAATGTTGAAGATTGTGTATGTGTGTGTGTCCCCGTTAATTCACAGGTATGGAAGACAAAAATTTCAGAATTCATTCCTTTCTTTCCTCAGTACATATCCACAGAACACCCACTATTTGATAGGCATTATTCTGAGCACAGGGGATACAAATCTACACAAGTGGCAGAAAAATTAGTTTCTCAACAACCCTGCAAGGAGGGAGCCCTTCATTAATAAGCTTGGTAAAGAAGGGAATCTGACAACTTCCTTCTGAATCCTATCTGTGTCTCCATTATTACTCTCTTCATTTAAAACCCACTTCCCAGGTCTGGGGTGTGGCTTAGTGCTCATGTGCTCAAGTGAGAAGACCTGGGCTCAATCCCTAGCACTGCAGAACCAAACAAAAACCCTATTTATAGAGAAAAAAATTTCTATTTTTTTTCCAGTAGAAATGGAGGTTAACAAATAATGTGTATTAAGATAATTCTATAACCTCAAACTAAATAATAATAAACAATAGACTAGTGGAGAATGCAGTTCAGTGGAGGGGTATCTGATTACAATGTGTGAGGCCCTGAATTTAGATAATAACTCTAATAATAGTTTTTAAAAATTCCTGCTCACGTGCACTATTTTTGTATGTCTTGTAGATCAGTGCTTTAAAAAATTTTGTTCATGGTTATGTGCATTATAGTTTGTACTCTTTTAAAACATTTTATTTTGAAATAATTTTATGATTACAGAAAAAAATAGTAAACATAGAAGGTCAAGTTCACTTTTTATTTACCTTCTCATAACGTTAACAATATAATCAAGGTACATTGATCAAAACCAGGAAATAAACACTGTTTTCTAAACTTTAGCTCATATTTGAGTATGACCAGTTTTTATACTAATGTTCTTTTTCTGTTTCATGATTCAATCCAGATTCTACATTGTTCATAATGCTGTGTCTTGTTTTTTTTTTTTTCTCAATCTGGAGAGCTGCTGTCTTTCTGTTTGTTCTATGACATTAACATTTTTAATAGAATTTTGAAATGAGTAGATATTTTGTAGAATGCCTCTCCATTTAGATTTGAATGACATTTTGCAGTGATGGGGTTGAGGTTATGCATTTTTGTAAGAATACCACACAAGTTACATCCTCAGCTCATCCTATTGGGAGAACTTGATGATATGAGTCATTACTGGTGATGTTAACTTTGATCTTTGGTTAAACTAGTATTTTTCTGAACCTTTGACTGCAAACTTAACTATTTTTCCTATTGTCATCATTAATACTTTGAGGCAATGCAAATGTCTTGTTTTCATTATTTTGTTGAGTGTCCACCTTTTTTTAATCACTTGAAGGTTCCACATCAATATTATCTAAAAATCAGTTCCATAGTTAAGCTAATTCCTTTAAAACAGACTGATATTTGAGATTTTCTCTAGCAGGTACTGGTTTGGTTGCTGTTTAGCAGGCTTCTAAAATATGTTGATGAAAGATAGGTCGTGCTCTTTAATTAAATCAAATGTTATGGAAAAAAATAAAAGAACTTCCATACATTATACTTGGGATAAGTAATAACAAATTCAACAGATTTTTAAGTTATTGTTTATATGCACCATTCTTTGTGTGCCTTAACAATCCGTACTTTAAAACAAAATGTACAAGATTACTTGAATTAGGCTTTCTACTCTTAAAACATTTTATTTCAGAATAATTTTAGGACTACAGAAAAGTTGCACAAATCAAAGAGTCCACTCCTCTTAATGTTAACTACTTAGCAGAGTCATTCTGTCATTGTGGCCCTGTGCCTAACATGTATAGATATACATGTTTTATATATATATATATATATATATATATATATATATATATATATATATCTCCTCTTGAATTCATATTCAACAACATTTAACTCTTTAATTTTCAGAAGTGTCTTTTTCATCAATTTTCTTCATTAGACTGGCCTATTCTGCCTCAAGAATTCAATTTTAATGCTACTGGGAAGAGTTAAAGGCAGGCCCATTTACCTCTAATGAATTAGGATGCATTAGCAATAACAGCATTAGATCGTAGTTCGAAAAGGACAAACAGCTTTGGAAAAAAGTAGATCTAAGGCTTTCTTTTATTAGGCAATCATGTGGTTTTCAAAGCTAATATTTTTATAATAGTCCTCTATTTGAATTCTCCCTATCATTTTATTTAATACTCTGGATATCTGCTTCAGTTCTCCCCTCTGCTACCTCTTTGTATTTTCCAGTAGAACAGACTATTGTTAAGTTTTTCCATACATCACTTCTCTCCCCTAAAGATTTGCAGCATTTTGGTCCCAAATATTGGCTTTATTGCTTGAACTCAACAATTTTTGATGTGTTATATATAGTTTTTATTTACTTATATATTTTTTTTCAGGGGAGGAGGCTAGGAATTGAACCCAGGGCCTCACATGTGCTAAGCAAGCACTCCACCACTGAACTACACCAGGACCTAATTTATTTATATATTTATGTAACCCTCACATTATTGAGTATTTATATACTGTAATTGCGTTCAAATTACCCCTAGAGGCACCTATTCATTTTATCTCTCCACTTGCTTCCGTGTGTGCTTACATAAAACATAGGCAAGGTAAAGAACTCAGGTTCCTGCTGTCAGAACACCTGTTCCATCACAGGACAATTTTGAGAGACCATCTTATCAGAATGTAAACAGGCTTTTGAATGAAATCTCAGATATTTGGTGGTCCTGTAGTAGGTTTTAGAATGCATAAAATATGCCCAAACAGGGTAAAAGAAATTGTCTTGTTTTCTTGGGAGAAGAAATTAGTAGGCTTGAGTAATCACTGCTGGATTTTCTAGAATTTAAAGGATTTGTGAGTGAGGAAGTGAGAGAGGGCAAATGGATCCTGAGAGAAAAAAATGAGGTAGCAAGGAAGAGGGTGGAGGTGTGTGTGCAGTTGTAACACTGGCTGAAAGAAAACCCCAGTCGTCCACAGCAAAGGGAGTCGTGGAAGGTGAGGAGGGTTCTGTGAATGAACACGGAGGACAACTGAAATCGTTTGTTCCCTCTGACAAGGTGGAAATGAATGATTTCAGCTTATGTGTGTGCTTCTGAACCTCTGTTCACCCACCACTCAGAGGCTGTGGGAACTCCAGATGCAGTTGTTCTCATAGAGCTACATTAGGAACTCATCCAGCCCCTGCAAAAGTATCAGGAGGCCGCATTGGCAGCAAACAGATCCACTCCTAATGTAACTTGAGGGGAAAACTTAATGCCTTTGCACTGCCATTTGAATTTTTTTGTTTGAAAGAACATATAGATTATTTATAGTCAATCAAATAAACCTGAGGGTCTTTTAATAAACTCATAGATTATGTTGCTCAAAGGATTTTATTGAAATAATATCTGAATTCGTCCGTGACAATGACATTCCATGTGGGTTTATGGCTCTATCCTGTGTGGAATAAGATTTCCACCTTACCCCAGGGTATCTGCATATCATTTTAACACTCAGAAAGGAGATGAAGGAGTGACTTTAGGTCACTATATCAGCTTCTTTCACATTTTTTTTTTCTCTGAAAAACAAAAACACAGACAGAAGCAGTTTGAAATTAAATGATAAAAGATTGGGAAAAGCCCAACCAAATACCTTCTAAAACAGGTACATTTAAACCCTTTGATTAACATTTTTTTTTAGGGGGAAGTGTGAGTTTTCTATCTTATAGTCATTTTTGAAAGGCACCACATCTTTCCTGGTCAGAATATTAGGGATTTAGAGAGTTTGGCTTGGATCTGATCCAAGAAAGAGCAACCAAGGATGTAAGAATCCATGTCATCATAGCCAGAAGCTTTGATTTCAGCTACATTTACTTATTCTCTGATGTGCCTGAAGAGCTCACAGTTGTCTGAAAGTGTGGGATTATTGCTCACACCACACACATCACCTCCATAGTTCACGCCCACACTCCCACAGGCAACCATCTTGCCATCTTTTGCAGAATTATGGTTGTTTCCCTTTTCTTAAAATTAAACCACTCCATTACAGTGTGTTGTTTGAAATCCAAAATTTTATGAAGTTCCCCAATTTTTTGCCCATTTTACCTTTATTTTCTCTCCCATCATTACTTTGACCCCAAATTCCCCCCATCCCTGTCAGAGGCCCTTCTTTGCTCCAACTGTCTCTTCAAATCTCACATCTTACTTGAAATTTCATTTAAAGTCTCCAGGCTTTCTCTGTATTCCTTACTCATTTCTCCCTTGGCTGTCATTTATTTAACTTTACAGTGACATTTTCTAACTCCATAAACCCTTCTGAGGTAACAATCTTTATGAAACACACATGATTCTATTGTATTATTATTTTTTTTTCCAAAGGAGAACACAGCCAGAAAAGAACAATGGAGAATTGTTTTCTCACAAATAGGACAAATTAATAACAAAATCATGGAAACCTTAGAGTGAGAAGGAATTTTTAAAAATCATCTTGTCAAAGATCTTCATTTTATTATGAGAAAACTTGAGTCCCAGAGAGTTGGAGTTATTTTCCTAAAGTGACAAGTCTCTGGCAGCCAAGGCTGGAGTGCTCTAGGTCTGATTTCAGTTTTATTTTCATTCCATAGTACTTGCCCTTCCTGGATACTGTCATGCCT